>NC_069500.1:752522975-752692975 GCF_027579735.1 Bombina bombina
CAGAACAGATTTAACTATTCTTTTAACTTTTTACCTATAGTGAAAATTTTAAAAGTACTCCATAACATGAACACTAGATGGCGCCAGAAGTAAAACAATGTAAGTATAGTAGGCACTATATCTATTTTTTCCTATCTTTTTGACAGAAAACAGGAAAGAATACATTTTAGATGCATTGGCCCCTAGTTATCAAGCCGTCAACCTCAAATACGCTGGAATTCCGCAGCGTATTTGTGGCGAGGCTGATTCGCCTTAGTTATCAAGCCCTTTACACCGACAAAAGTAGAATTTTGTGACGTAAGCTTCGATCCGCCGGACTCAGTCCGACACAGATCGATTCTTACGTCACTCCAGATGTTCCGCACACAAGTTCGACACAATCTGACTACTTTTGCTAGTTATCAAAAAACTAGCAGGTACGCTCGGCACTTTTCCGGCCCAGCGTACCTGGTTTTCAAACCGCCGCCCTGGAGGCGGCGGATCCTATAGGAATCAATGGGAGTCTGACCATAGCGAAAGCTCATAGCTCATGTTCGCTGCTGACCGACATCCCATTGATTTCTATGGGAGATGTCTGCACCTAACACCCTAACATGTACCCCGAGTCTAAACACCCCTAATCTGCCCCCCCTACACCGCTGCAACTAAATAAATTTATTACCCCCGAAACCGCCGCTCCCGGAGCCCACCGCAAGCTACATTATACATATTAACCCCTAATCTGTCCCCCCCCTACACCGCCGCAACTAAATAAAGTTATTAACCCCTAAACCGCCGCTCCCGGACATCGCCACAACTATAATAAATTGTTTAACCCCTAAACCGCCGCTCCCGGACCCCGCCGCCATCTATATTAAACTTATTAACCCCTAATCTGCCCCCCCTACACCGTCGCCACCGATAATAAATTTATTAACCCCTATCCTGCCCCCCCTACACCGCCGCCACTATAATAAAATTATTAACCCCTAAACCTAAGTCTAACCCTAACCCTAACACCCCCTTACTTAAATATTAATGAAATAAATCTAAATATTATAACTCTTATTAACTAAATTATTCCTATTTAAAACTATATACTTATCTTTAAAATAAACCCTTATATAGCTACAATATAAATAATAATTATATTGTAGCTATTTTAGGATTTATATTTATTTTACAGGTAAATTTGTATTTATTTTAACTAGGTAGAATAGTTATTAAATAGTTATTAACTATTTAATAACTACCTAGCTAAAAGAAATACAAAATTATCTGTAAAATAAATCCTAACCTAAGTTACAATTAAACCTAATACTACACTATCATTAAATTAATTAAATTAATTACCTACAAATAACTACAATTAAATAAACTAACTAAAGTACAAAAAATAAAAAAAGCTAAGTTACAAAAAATTAAAAAAATAAGTTACAAACATTTCAAAAATATTACAACAATTTTAAGCTACTTACACCTAATCTAAGCCCCCTAATAAAATAACAAATCCCCCCAAAATAAAAAAAAATCCCTACCCTATTCTACATTAAAAAGTTACCAACTCAATTACCTTACCAGCCCTTAAAAGGGCCTTTTGCGGGGCATGCCCCAAAGAAAACAGCTCTTTTGCCTGTAAAATAAAAATACAACCCCCCCCCCCAACATTAAAACCCACCACCCACATACCCCTACTCTAACCCAAACCCCCCTTAAATAAACCTAACACTACCCCCATGAAGATCATCCTACCTTTAGCAGTCTTCAGCCAGCCGACCACCGATGGAACCGAAGAGGAGATCCGGAGCGGCAGAAGTCATCATCCAAGGGGCGATGAAGAAGTCTTCCATCCGATTGAAGTCATCATCCAGGCGGCGCTGAAGAAGTCTTCCATCCGATTGAAGTCATCATCCAGGCGGCGTCTTCAATCTTCATCCATCTGGAGCAGAGCCATCTTCAGACGAGCCTACGCAGAGCCATCTTCTTCCACCGACGACTGAACGACGAATGACGGTTCCTTTAAGTGACGTCATCCAAGACGGCGTCCCTCGAATTCCGATTGGCTGATAGGATTCTAGCAGCCAATCGGAATTAAGGTAGGAAAAATCTGATTGGCTGATCCAATCAGCCAATCAGATTGAGCTCGCATTCTATTGGCTGATCGGAACAGCCAATAGAATGCGAGCTCAATCTGATTGGCTGATTGGATCAGCCAATCGGATTGAACTTTTTTATTTTTTGTACTTTAGTTAGTTTATTTAATAGTATTTTAGTTATTTGTAGGTAATTTATTTAATTAATTTAATGATAGTGTAGTGTTAGGTTTAAGTGTAACTTAGGTTATGATTTATTTTACAGGTAATTTTGTATTTCTTTTAGCTAGGTAGTTATTAAATAGTTAATAACTATTTAATAACTATTCTAACTAGCTAAAATAAATACAAAGTTACCTGTAAAATAAATATAAATCCTAAAATAGCTACAATGTAAATATTAATTACATTGTAGCTATCTTAGGGTTTATTTTAAAGGTAAGTATTTAGTTTTAAATAGGAATAATTAATTTAATAAGAGTTAAATTTATTTAGAAGTATTTAATTAATATTTAAGTTAGGGGGGTGTTAGGGTTAGGGTTAGACTTAGGTTTAGGGGTTAATAAATTTATTATAGGTGGCGACGGTGTAGGGGGGCAGGATAGGGGTTAATAAGTTTATTATAGGTGGCGGCGGTGTAGGGGGGCAGGATAGGGGTTAATAAATGTATTATAGGTGGCGACGGTGTAGGGGGGGCAGATTAGGGGTTAATAAGTTTAATATAGGTGGCGGCAGGGTCCAGGAGCGGCGGTTTAGGGGTTAAACAATTTATTTAGTTGCGGCGGGGTCCGGGATCGGCAGGATAGGGGTTAATAAATTTATTATAGGTGGCGGTGGTATAGGGGGGGCAGGATAAGGGTTACTAGGTATAATGTAGGTGGCGGTGGGTTCCGGGAGTGGCGGTTTAGGGGTTAATACATTTATTATAGTTGCGGCGGGGTCTAGGAGCGGCGGTTTAGGGGTTAATAACTTTATTTCGTTGCGGGGGACTCCGGGGGCGCCAGTATAGTTAGTGTGGGTGCTTAGTGACAGCTTATCAATAAAGCTGTCAAAAAGCCGAAGAGCAGCGAGATCGGATGAGTGATAACTATCACAGTCCGCTGCTCATCGCCCCGTACTTGGTGCGCGGCTTTTTGACAGATTTATTGATAACTTTGGCGAGATTTTTCAGGTCCGCGGCAGCGATGGTAGGCGAGCTTAGGCGGGCGTATTGGGCCGGCGAAGGCAGGTAAGTAGACACGTTTATAACTAGAGGCCATTGTCTTTTACACAACCTATAACTGAGAGTAATAACAAAACATAATATATGTGACTTTTAATGGCACACAAACAAAGTGTAAGGCTATTCTAGTTGTTATCAATGTGTACGTATGAGTACTAAATAATTTTATAGCAGGGAAGTCCAATCGTGCCAGCTTGGGAGCCAGTTGGACAAAATTGGTTCTTTCTCACTCTTTGTCTATAGGTTCCACATTTTTTGTTAATGAACACTGGCCATGTTAATTAGCATGCACTTGTGTAAATATAACAATACAAAAATATATAGGTGGGGATTTTACACTTAGAATTTCACATTGAGAAATGAAAAAAATGACTCTCTAATGTACGTATGTCATTTTTCCACGACAATGTCCCTTTAATGTCAGGAAACTTAGGGGTTGATTACAATCCTTTAGAGAAATTTAAAAGGATAGTCAAGTCAAAAGAAAACTGTCATGATTCAAATAGGGCATGTAATTTTAAACAACTTTCCAATTTACTTTTATCACCAATTTCTTTCATGTAATTGGCAAGAGTCCATGAGCTAGTGACGTATGGGATATACAATCCTACTAGGAGGGGCAAAGTTTCCCAAACCTCAAAATGCCTATACATATACCCCTCACCACACCCACAATTCAGTTTTACAAACTTTGCCTCCCTATGGAGGTGGTGAAGTAAGTTTGTGCTTGCTTTTCTTCTGTGATATGCGCTTCTCAGCATTTTGAAGCCCGTTTCCTCTCAGAGTACAGTGAATGTCAGAGGTATGTGAAGGGAGTATCACCTATTGAATTCTATGGTTTTCCTCGCGGGAAATATTTTCATAGGTTCTCTGTTATCGGTCGTAGAGATTCATCTCCTACCTCCCTTTTCAGATCGACGATATACTCTCATTTCTTTCATGTAATTAGCAAGAGTCCATGAGCTAGTGACGTATGGGATATACATTCCTACCAGGAGGGGCAAAGTTTCCCAAACCTCAAAATGCCTATAAATACACCCCTCACCACACCCACAGTTCAGTTTTACAAACTTTGCCTCCCATGGAGGTGGTGAAGTAAGTTTGTGCTAGATTCTACGTTGATATGCGCTTCGCAGCAGGCTGGAGCCCGGTTTTCCTCTCAGAGTGCAGTGAATGTCAGAGGGATGTGAAGAGAGTATTGCCTATTTGAATTCAATGGTCTTCCTCTAGGGGATCTATTTCATAGGTTCTCTGTTACCTCCCTTTTCAGATCGACGATATACTCTTATATACCATTACCTCTACTGATTCTCGTTTCAGTACTGGTTTGGCTGTCTACTATATGTAGATGAGTGTCTTAGGGTAAGTAAGTCTTATTTTTTATGACACTCTAAGCTATGGTTGGGCACTTTATATGTAAAGTTCTAAATATATGTGTTTAAACTTATATTTGCCATGATTCAGGATAATCAGTATTCCTTATTTCAGACAGTCAGTTTCATTATTTGGGATAATGCAAATTAAATTTTTTTTTTTTTTTCTTACCTTAAAATAATTTTTTCAATTGACTTTTTTTCCCTGTGGGCTGTTAGGCTCGCGGGGGCTGAAAATGCTTCAATTTATTGCGTCATTCTTGGCGCTGACTTTTTTGGCGCAAAAATGTTGTCATTTCCGGCGCCCTAATTGACGCCGGAAGTTTGTGCGTCATTTTTGACGTTCAGACGTTTTTTTGCGTCAAAATTGTGGGCGTCGTGTTTTTCGGCGTCACAGGATGTGGCGTCATACTTGGCGCCCAAAAATATGGGCGTCATTCTTGTCTCCACCTTTATTTCACATTATTTCAGTCTCATTTTTCATTGCTTCTGGTTGCTAGAGGCTTGTTCATTTGGCATTTTTTCCCATTCCTGAAACTGTCATTTAAGGAATTTGATAATTTTGCTTTATATGTTGTTTTTTCTATTACATATTGCAAGATGTCTCAACATGACCCTGGATCAGAATCTACTTCTGGAAAGACGCTGCCTGATGCTGGTTCTACCAAAGTTAATTGCATCTGTTGTAAACTTTTGGTAACTGTTCCTCCGGCTGTTGTTTGTGATAACTGTCATGATAAACTTTCTAATGCAGATTGTGTTTCCATTAGTAATAATCCATTACCTGTTGTTGTTCCTTCAACATCTAATGTTCAGGATGTCCCTGTTAATGTAAAAGAATTTGTTTCTAAATCTATTAGGAAGGCTCTGTCTGTTATTCCTCCTTCCAGTAAGCGTAAAAGGTCTTTTAAAACTTCTCATATTTCAGATGAATTTTTAAGTGACCGTCATCATTCTGACTTATCTGTTTCTGATGAGGATCTATCTGGTTCAGAGGATTCTGCCTCAGATATTGACACTAATAAATCTTCATATTTATTTAAGATGGAGTTTATTCGTTCTTTACTTAAGAAGTGTTAATTGCATTAGATATGGAGGAGTCTAGTCCTCTTGATACTAAATCTTCTAAGCGTTTAAATTCGTTTTTCAAACCTCATGTAGTTATTCCTGAAGTTTTTCCAGTTCCTGATGCTATTTCAGAAGTAATTTCTAGGGAATGGAATAGTCTGGGTACTTCATTTACTCCTTCTCAAAGGTTTAGGAAATTTTACCCTGTGCCATCTGATAGATTAGAGTTCTGGGATAAAATCCCTAAAGTTGATGAGGCTATTTCTACTCTTGCTAAACGTACTACTATTCCTACGGCGGATAGTACTTCATTTAAGGATCCTTTAGACAGGAAGCTTGAATCCTTTCTAATGAGAGCTTATTTATGTTCAGGTAATCTTCTTAGACCTGCTATTTCTTTGGCTGATGTTGCTGCAGCTTCTACTTTCTGGTTGGAGGCTTTAGCGCAACAAGTGTCAGACCATAATGCTTATAGCATTGTTAAACTTCTTCAACATGCTAATAACTTTATTTGTGATGCCATTTTTGATATCATTAGAATTGATGTCAGATATATGTCTTTAGCTATCTTAGCTAGAAGAGCTTTATGGCTTAAATCTTGGAATGCAGATATGACTTCTAAGTCAACTTTGCTTTCTCATTCTTTCCAAGGTAATAAATTATTTGGTTCACAGTTGGATTCTATTATTTCAACTGTTACTGGGGGGAAAGGAACCTTTTTGCCTCAGGACAAAAAATCTAAAGGTAAATACAGGGCTGCTAATCGTTTTCGTTCCTTTCGTCAGAATAAAGAACAGAAGCCTGACCCTTCCCCTAAAGGAACGGTTTCCGTTTGGAAACCTTCTCCAGTCTGGAATAAATCCAAGCCTTTTAGAAAGTCAAAACCAGCTCCTAAATCCGCATGAAGGTGCGGCCCTCATTCCAGCACAGCTGGTAGGGGGCAGGTTACGATTTTTCAAAGATATTTGGATCAATTCGATTCACAGCCTTTGGATTCAGAACATTGTTTCTCAAGGATACAGAATAGGTTTCAAGATAAGACCTCCTGTGAGAAGATTTTTTCTCTCTCACATTCCACAGTAAACCCAGTGAAGGCTCAGGCATTTCTGAAATGTGTTTCAGATCTAGAGTTGGCTGGGGTAATTGTGCCAGTTCCAGTTCTGGAACGGGGTCTGGGGTTTTACTCAAATCTATTCATTGTACCAAAGAAGGAGAATTCCTTCAGACCAGTTCTGGATCTGAAAATATTGAATCGTTATGTGAGAATACCAACATTCAAAATGGTGACTATAAGGACTATTCTGCCTTTTGTTCAGCAAGGGCATTATATGTCTACTATAGACTTACAGGATGCATATCTTCATATTCCAATTCATCCAGATCACTATCAGTTCCTGAGATTCTCTTTTCTAGACAAGCATTACCAGTTTGTTGCCCTTCCGTTTGGCCTAGCAACAGCTCCAAGGATCTTTTCAAAGGTTCTCGGTGCCCTTCTCTCTGTCATCAGAGAACAGGGTATTGCGGTTTTTCCTTATTTGGACGATATCTTGGTACTTGCTCAGTCTTTACATTCTGCAGAATCTCATACGAATCAACTTGTGTTGTTTCTTCAAAGACATGGTTGGAGGATCAATTTACCAAAGAGTTCTTTGATTCCTCAGACAAAGGTAACCTTTTTGGGCTTTCAAATAGATTCAGTGTCCATGACTTTGTCTCTAACAGAAAAGAGACGTCTGAAGTTGTTTTCAGCTTGTCGAAACCTTCAGTCTCAATCGTTCCCTTCGGTAGCTTTGTGCATGGAAATTCTAGGTCTCATGACTGCTGCATCGGACACGATACCCTTTGCTCGTTTTCACATGAGACCTCTTCAGCTTTGTATGCTGAACCAGTGGTGCAGGGATTATACAAAGATATCACAAATAATATCCTTAAATCACAATGTTCGATCTTCTCTGACTTGGTGGTTGAATCACCATCGTCTAATTCACGGGGCCTCTTTTGTTCGTCCAACCTGGACTGTAATCTCAACAGATGGGAGTCTTTCAGGTTGGGGAGCTGTATGGGGATCTCTGACAGCGCAGGGGGTTTTGGAATCTCAGGAGGTGAGATTACCAATCAACATTTTGGAACTCTGTGCGATTTTCAGAGCTCTCCAGTTCTGGCCTCTTCTGAAGAGAGAATAATTTATTTGTTTTCAGACGGACAATGTCACAACCGTGGCGTATGTCAATCATCAAGGTGGGACTCACAGTCCTCAAGCTATGAAAGAAGTATCTCGGATACTTGTATGGGCGGAATCCAGCTCCTGTCTAATTTCTGCAGTTCACATCCCAGGTGTAGACAATTGGGAAGCGGATTATCTCAGTCGTCAGACGTTACATCCGGGCGAATGGTCTCTTCACCCAGAGGTATTTCTTCAGATTGTTCAGATCTGGGGACTTCCAGAAATAGATCTGATGGCCTCTCATCTAAACAAGAAACTTCCCAGGTATCTGTCCAGATCCAGGGATCCTCAGGCGGAAGCAGTGGACGCGTTGTCGCTTCCTTGGAATTATCATCCTGCCTATATCTTTCCGCCTCTAGTTCTTTTTCCAAGAGTGATTTCCAAAATTCGAATGGAACGTTCGTTTGTTCTGCTGGTGGCTCCAGCATGGCCTCACAGGTTTTGGTATGTGGATCTCATTCGGATGGCCAGTTGCCAACCTTGGACACTTCCGTTAAGACCAGACCTTCTATCTCAAGGCCCATTTTTCCATCAGGATCTCAAATCATTAAATTTGAAGGTATGGAAATTGAACGCTTGATTCTTAGTCATAGGGGTTTCTCTGACTCAGTTATTAATACTATGTTACAGGCTCGTAAATCTGTGTCTAGGAAGATTTATTATCGAGTCTGGAAGACTTACATTTCTTGGTGTTCTTCTCATAAATTCTCTTGGCATTCTTTTAGAATTCCTAGAATTTTACAGTTCCTTCAGGATGGTTTGGATAAAGGTTTATCTGCAAGTTCTTTGAAAGGACAAATCTCTGCTCTTTCTGTTCTTTTTCACAGAAAGATTGCTAATCTTCCTGATATTCATTGTTTTGTACAGGCTTTGGTTCGTATCAAGCCTGTCATTAAGTCAATCTCTCCTCCTTGGAGTCTTAATTTGGTTCTGAGGGCTTTACAGGCTCCTCCGTTTGAACCAATGCATTCTCTGGATATTAAATTACTTTCTTGGAAAGTTTTGTTCCTTTTGGCCATCTCTTCTGCTAGAAGAGTTTCTGAGTTATCTGCTCTTTCTTGTGAATCTCCTTTTCTGATTTTTCATCAGGATAAGGCGGTGTTGCGGACTTCATTTCAATTTTTACCTAAGGTTGTGAATTATAACAACATTAGTAGAGAAATTGTTGTCCCTTCATTGTGTCCTGATCCTAAGAATTCAAAGGAGAGATCCTTACATTCTTTGGATGTAGTAAGAGCTTTGAAATATTATGTTGAAGCTACTAAAGATTTTAGAAAGACTTCTAGTCTATTTGTTATCTTTTCTGGTTCCAGGAAAGATCAGAAAGCTTCTGCCATTTCTTTGGCGTCTTGATTAAAGTCTTTGATTCATCATGCTTATGTGGAGTTGGGTAAGTCCCCGCCTCAAAGGATTACGGCTCATTCTACTAGGTCAGTTTCTACTTCCTGGGCTTTTAAGAATGAAGCTTCTGTTGATCAGATTTGCAAAGCAGCAACTTGGTCTTCTTTGCATACTTTTAATAAATTCTACCATTTTGATGTTTTCTCTTCTTCTGAAGCAGTTTTTGGTAGAAAAGTACTTCAGGCAGCTGTTTCAGTTTGATTCTTCTGCTTATGATTTCAGTTTTTTTCATTATTTTGATTAAAACTTTTGATTTGGGTTGTGGATTATTTTTTCAGCGGAATTGGCTGTCTTTATTTTATCCCTCCCTCTCTAGTGACTCTTGCGTGGAGTTCCACATCTTGGGTATCTGCTATCCCATACGTCACTAGCTCATGGACTCTTGCTAATTACATGAAAGAAAACATAATTTATGTAAGAACTTACCTGATAAATTCATTTCTTTCATATTAGCAAGAGTCCATGAGACCCACCCTTTTTTTGTGGTGGTTATGATTTTTTTGTATAAAGCACAATTATTCCAATTCCTTATTTTTGATGCTTTCGCTCCTTTCTTATAACCCCACTTCTTGGCTATTCGTTAAACTGAATTGTGGGTGTGGTGAGGGGTGTATTTATAGGCATTTTGAGGTTTGGGAAACTTTGCCCCTCCTGGTAGGAATGTATATCCCATACGTCACTAGCTCATGGACTCTTGCTAATATGAAAGAAATTAATTTATCAGGTAAGTTCTTACATAAATTATGTTATTCCATTACCTCTACTGATAACTGTTTCAGTACTGGTTTGGCTGCTATATGTGGATGGGTGTCTTTCGGTAAGTATGTTTTCATTACTTAAGACACTATCAGCTATGGTTTGGCACTTTATGTATAAATGTAAAGTTCTAAATATATGTATTGTACTTATATTTGCCATGAGTCAGGTTTATGTATATTTCCTTTTGCAGACTTTTAGTTTTAAAATTGGGAAAACATATTTAGGAAGTCATTTTTTCTTACCTGGTGTATAGTCTTTTCTTCAAAATTGACTGTTTTTCATTAATTTTTGCGGGCAAAATTAGGCTTGCGAGGCCGCAAAATGCTTATATTTATTGCGTCATTCTTGGCGCGAGAATTTTTTTGGCGCAAAGGTGCGTTCGGTGACGCAAATTTTTTATTTCCGGTGTCTTAGTTGACGTCAGGTATCCTTGCACAAGGTTGCGTCTGCCATGACGCAAGTTGCGTCATTTCCGGATGTTGTTAGCTCCAAAAAATGTCATTTTGCGTTGCGCGTCATACTTGGCGCCAAATAATTTAATTATTTAAACCCCACTTCCGATATGCCTCTTGCCTTTTTCTATGCTCAGAGGGCTATGCTGTTTGCATTTTTTTCCCATTCCTGAAACTGCCATATAAGGAAATTGATCATTTTGCTTTATATGTTGTTTTTTCTCTTACATTTGCAAGATGTCTCAATCTGATCCTGTCTCAGAAACCACTGTTGGAGCCCTGCTGCCTGATAACCGTTCTACCAAAAATCTGTTGTAAATTAGTGGAGATTGTATCTGTTGTAAATTAGCGGAGATTATATCTCCAGCTGCAGTATGTAACAGTTGTCATGATAAGCTTTTACATGCAGGTAATTTATCCATCAGTACTAGTACAATGACTGTTGTTCCTTCAACATCTAATGTACATGACATCCCTGTGAATATAAAATATTTTATTGCTGATGCAATTCAGAAGGCTTTGTCTGCTATTCCGCCTTCTAATAAACGTAAAAGGTCTTTTAAAACTTCTCATAAAGTTGATGAAATTTCAAATGACCGACAATATACTGAATTATCCTCCTCTGATGAGGATCTATCTGATTCAGAAGATCCTACCTCAGATATTGACACTGGCAAATCTACTTATCTCTTTAAGATAGAGTATATTCGTTCCTTGTTAAAAGAGGTGTTGATTACTTTGGATATTGAGGAAACTAGTCCTCTTGATACTAAAACTAGTAAACATTTAAATTCTGTTTATAAACCTCCTGTGGTTACTCCAGAGGTTTTTCCAGTTCCTGATGCTATTTCTGATATGATTTCAAATAAATTGAATAGGCCTGGTACTTCTTTTATTCCTTCTTCTAGGTTTAAAAAGTTGTATCCTTTGCCAGCAGTCAGATTGGAGTTTTGGGAAAAAATCCCCAAAGTTGATGGGGCTATTTCTACTCTTGCCAAACGTACTACTACCCTATGGAAGATAGTACTTCCTTTAAGGATCCTTTTGATAGGAAACTTGAATCTTATCTAAGGAAAGATTATTTAAATTCTGGCTATGTTCTCAGGCCTGCCATTTCTATGGCTGATGTTGCAGCTGCATCAACTTTCTCGTTGGGAAGCTTAGCGCAACAGGAAACAGATCCTGATTTGTCTAGCATTGTTCGCTTGCTTCAACATGCTAATCATTTTATCTGTGATGCTATTTTTGATATAATCAAAATTGATGTTAAATCTATGTATTTAGCTATTTTAGCTAGAAGAGCTTTGTGACCCAAGTATAGGAATGCTGACATGGTATCTAAGTCTAGATTACTATCTCTTTCTTTCCAAGGTAACAATTTATTTGTTTTTTTATTTTGATTTTATTTTCTCAGTTGGATTCAATTATTTCAACTGTCACTGAGGGTAAAAGATCTAAGGGTAAATCTAAAGTTTCTAATCATTTTCGTTCTTTTCGACAGAATAAGGAACAGAAACCAAATCCTTCCCACAAAGAATCTGGTTCCAATTGGAAACCTTTTTCAAGTTGGAATAAATCCAAGTCTTTTAAGAAACCAAAGCCAGCCCCCAAGTCTGCATGATGATGCGGCCCTCATTCCAGCTCAACTGGTGGAGGGCAGATTAAAGTAGTATTGTCTCTCAAGGGTATCGAATAGGATTCAGAGTAAGACCTCCTGTGAGATTTTTTCTCTCACGCGTTCCAGCAAATCCAGTGAATCCTTTTCTGAAGTGTCTAGAGCTTTCAGGGGTAATCACACCAGTTCCATTTCAGGAACAGGGTCTGGGGTTTTATTCAAATCTATTCATTGTCCCAAAGAAAGAAAATTCATTCAGGCCAGTTCTGGATCTGAAAATTTTGAATCGTTTTGTAAGAGTGCCAACTTTCAAAATTATGACTGTAAGGACTATTCTGCCTTTTGTTCAGCAAGGTCATTATATGTCCACGATAGACTTACAGGATGCATATCTTCATATTCAGATTCATCCAGATCACTATCGGTTTCTGAGATTCTCTTTTCTAGACAAGCATTACCAATTTGTCGCTCTTCCATTTGGCCTAGCAACAGCTCCAATAATTTTTTCAAAGGTTCTTGGTGCCCTACTCTCTGTAATCAGAGAACAGGGTATTGCGGTGTTTCCTTATTTGGACGATATCTTGGTACTAGCTCAGTCTTTTACATTCTGCTGAATCTCACACAAATCAACTAGTGTTGTTTCTTCAAAGACATGGTTGGAGGATTAATTTACCAAAAAGTTCCTTGATTCTTCAGACAAGGGTCACCTTTTTAGGTTTCCAGATAGATTCAGTGTCCATGACTCTGTCTCTAACAGACAAGAGATGAATAAAATTGGTTTCAGCTTGTCAGAACCTTCAGTCTCAATCATTCCTTTCAGTGGCTATGTGCATGGAAGTTTTAGGTCTCATGACTGCATCGGACGCAATCTCCTTTGCTTGTTTTCATATGAGACCTCTCCAGCTTTGGATGCTGAAACAATGCTGCAGGGATTATACAAAGATATCACAGTTAATATCCTTAAATCCCAATGTTCGACTCTCTCTGACTTGGTGGTTAGACCACCATCGTATAGTTCAAGGGGCCTCTTTTGTTCATCCAACCTGGACTGTAATCACAACAGATGCAAGTCTTTCAGGTTGGGGAGCTGTCTGGGGATCTCTGACAGCACAAGGGGTTTGGAAAGCTCAAGAGGTGAGGTTACCAATCAATATTTTAGAACTCAGTGCTATTTTCAGGGCTCTTCAGATTTGGCCTCTGTTGAAGCGAGAACCATTCATTTGTTTTCAGACAGACAATATCACAACTGTGGCATATGTCAATCATCAGGGTTGGACTCACAGTCCCCTAACTATGAAAGAAGTATCTTGGATACTTTCTTGTGCGGAATCCAGCTCTTGTCTAATTTCTGTGGTACATATCCCAAGTGTAGACAATTGGGAAGCGGATTATCTCAGCCGTCAGACTTTACATCCGGGGGAGTGGTCTCTCCATCCAGATGTGTTTTTTCAGATTGTTCAGATGTGGGGCCTTCCAGAAATAGATCTGATGGCTTCCCATCTAAACAAGAAACTTCCCAGGTACTTGTCCAGGCCCAGGGATCCTCAGGCAGAGTTGGTGGAGGATCCTCAGGCGGAGAGAACTTTCCTGTAGTATATCAGTCTGATCCCGCCTATTACGGTCAGTCCAGCGTCGAAATACCAGGCAATTCCTCTCTGAACAAGGAACACAGCAACCCCAGATGATCGTTTCGGCCTTCATTGGGCCTCGTCAGTGAGGTGTAGCAATATTCCTCTAAGCACACTGAGGAAGGAGTCCATGTCTGGTATCCCCTTTTTCCCATAGGGAGACTAAATACACACAGAGAGAAGCACACTCACAGGAACGAACAACTGACTCAATACTATTGTTAGCCTGTTCTATGGCGATTTATCACCTGGGTGCAGCTTCTTTTAGCTCAGTAATGCTTTTCACAGAGAAGAACTTTCCTGTAGTATATCAGTCTGATCCCGCCTATTACGGTCAGTCCAGCGCCGAAATACCAGGCAATTCCTCTCTGAATAAGGAACACAGCAATCCCAGACGATCGTTTCAGCCTTCATTGGGCCTCGTCAGTGAGGTGTAGCGATATTCCTCTAAGCACACTGAGCAATGAGTCCACGTCTGGTTTCCCCTTTTTCCCATAGGGAGACTAAATACACACAGAGAGAAGCACACTCACAGGAATGAACAACTGGCTTAATACTATTGTCTGGGGTTGCTGTGTTCCTTGTTCAGAGAGGAATTGCCTGGTATTTCGGTGCTGGACTGACCGTAATAGGCGGGATCAGACTGATATACTACAGGAAAGTTCTCTGTGAAAACCATTACTGTGCTAAAAGAAGCTGCACCCAGGTGGTAAATCACCATAGAACAGGCTAACAATAGTATGAGCCAGTTGTTCGTTCCTGTGAGTGTGCTTCTCTCTGTGTGTATTTAGTCTCCCTATGGGATAAAGGGGAAACCAGACGTGGACTCCTTGCTCAGTGTGTTTAGAGGAATATGGCTACACCTCACTGACGAGGCCCAATGAAGGCCAAAACGATCATCTGGGGTTGCTGTGTTCCTTGTTCAGAGAGGAATTGCCTGGTATTTTGGTGCTGGACTGACCGTAATAGGCGGGATAAGACTGATATACTACAGGAAAGTTCTTCTCTGTGAAAAGCATTACTGGGCTAAAAGAAGCTGCACCCAGGTAGTAAATCGCCATAGAACAGGCTAACAATAGTATTGAGCCAGTTGTTCATTCCTGTGAGTGTGTTTCTCTCTGTGTGTGTGTGTGTATATATATATATATATATATATATATATATATATATATATATATATATATATGAGCATGGATATAAATCTGCAGAATTAATTTATTTTTATTTTTTTCTAATTTAGTTTTTTTGCAATTACGAATCAAACTGAACCTGCCTCTGATGTTATCATAGGATTTGAGCTGCCTAAAAAGGTATTCAACAAAGCTAAGTATGCATGTTGTAATTAAATATATCTATGAGTACAAATACACACACTGTTATTCCATTTCAGTCTAAATGTACATTGCATTACTGCAGAAATGTAAGATTTTATTGCTACAGCTATAGAGAAGGCAATGACTGCGCACAAATCGCTACTTATTTAAAGGGACAGTAAACCCAAACATTTTCTTTCATTATTTAGATAGAGAATACAATTTTTTAAAAAGTTTCCAATTTACTTCTATAATCAATTTTTTTCGTTCTCATGTTATTCTTTGTTGAAGGGATACCTAGGTAGGTAGCGTGCACATGCCTGAAGCACTACATGACAGGAAATAGTGCTGCCATCTAGTGCTCCTGCTAATGTATAACATTGTTGCAAAACTGCTGCCATATAGTGTTGTGGACACGTGCACACTCATGAGCTTACATCCCAGCTTTTTTAGCAAAGGATAACAAGAAAGCTAAGAAAAATTGATAACAGAAGTAAATTGGAAAGTTGTTTAAAATTGTATGTTCTATCTGATTCATGAAAGAAAAAAATTGGGTTTTATGTCCCTTTAAGCTTAACATCTACTGAATCTAATCCTATTTCTCATTTACTTTCAGGTATGTCCCTTAAAACCCTGTGTCTTTGCTGGATTTAAACACTGTTTTGTAACTCCTGGTATGTCCCTTTAAAACCCTGTGTCTTTGCTGGATTTAAACACTGTTTTGTAACTCCTGGTATGTCCCTTTAAAACCCTGTGTCTTTGCTGGATTTAAACACTGTTTTGTAACTCCTGGTATGTCCCTTTAAAACCCTGTGTCTTTGCTGGATTCAAACACTGTTTTGTAACTCTATAGATCCAACTGTCTACTCCATTAATCTGCTCTTTCCTGTCCCCAGCATGTTCATTTCCTTATCAAACTTTGCTTAATTAATTAATTAATTAATTAATTAATCCCCACCCAATTTTCTTTCTTAAATCTACTCCTCTGATCTTGTAGCAATTCTTAGTCTTCTCCCCTGGGTGTTACTTATCTCCCTGTCTCCAACCAATTAAACTCAGCTGTCTGCTGTAGCCTTATAAATTTAGGCCAAGTTAGTGGAGAGCGTTTGCTGGGGCCTGAGCATTTGCAGAGTATTCCATCTCTCTAAGTCAGTGATTTGCAACCTTTTTTTTGCCATGGCACACTTTTTTACATAAAAATATCCTGTGGCACACCACCATCCCAACATTTTACAAAATCACACATTGTAGCCTAATACAGGATATATATATACTGTATATATATATATATATATATATATATATATATATATATATATATATATATATATACACACACACTGTACTGTGCTGTCATGCCATGCCTCCTACAAACTATACATGACATATTGACATTCATTCACAAACAATCATAATGATTGTCTGTGAATGAATGTCAATGTCGCACTGTTGTCAGTCTGCCGCGGCACACCTGAGGATCTCTCATGGCACACTAGTGTGCCACGGCACACTGGTTGAAAACCACTGCTCTAAGTGACCATCTTTAAGTGACAGCGCTGAGAATTAGGCAAGAATTGAACAAGATTTGAGGAAGATTTGATGCAAGCAAAATATTTTAATTCAAAAAATCTTTTGCACTTAACATTCTGCTATGTTTTCAGGACTGCTTTTTCTTTTATCAGTCTCATGTCTATTCCACAAGCAGGCTCACATGCTCATACCTAACCCTTCTCCACATGCAGTTTATATAGGCCCCTCTCTCCTTTCTTCACCATACCTCAGCTCTCACAAACTACTTTCTATTTTAAAATCTATGTCACTAAACTGCACCACCTCACAGAAATACCCCCACTGCTATAAATCTCATTCTCACCTACTCTTACTTTCCATCTTGATGCTATTAGCATCAGGCGACATCTCTCCAAATCCTTGGCCCACCCTCATTCCCACCATTACCCAATCACGCACTCCATATAGAAACTTTAATAAAAGCAACACACATAACCTCATTTCCATCCAATGCATCCCACACGCATACACTCCTTTCATCTGCGCACTATGGAACTCTCGCTCTGTTTGAAACAAACTTACAGCCATTCATGACCTGTTTATATCAAATGCTTTCACCCTTTTAGCAATTACAGAAACCTGGCTATCTCCTTCTGACACTGTCTCCATTGCTGCTCTCACACACGGTGGTCTTCACTTTAGCCATACCCCGAGGCCAGGTGAGAAACATGGCGGCGGCGTTGGCATCCTGCTCTCCCCCTCCTGCACTTATCAATACCTACCTCCAATCCCATCTCTTTCCTTCTCCTCCTTTGAAGTCCACTGTATTCGCCTGTTCTCCCCCCTCTCCCGCCCTCCTGGACCAACCTGCCAATTCTTTGACAACTTCACTGCCTGGCTTCCTCACTTTCTCTCTTCAAATATACCAAGCCTAATTCTGGGGGACTTCAATATTCCCATTGACAACCCATCTGCCCCTGCTGCCTCTAAACTTCTTTCACTCACATCCTCCTTCGGTCTCTCACAATCCACCCTATTCCTGACTCACCGTGATGGACACTCCATCGACCTGGTATTTTCCTACCTCTTCTCTATATCTGACACCACCTGTCGCCCTTTTCCCATTTCAGACCATCACCTGGTCACCTATAATATTAATGCAACAGCTAAACCCACTTCTCCATCCCTTCCCCGCACCTGTAGAAATACACATGCTGTGGATCCGCTCCAATTTTCAAAAATCATTCAAAATCTCCTTCCTCACACCTCCACTATAACCTGCCCTGATCTCGCTACAGCCCACTACAACAAAACTCTCTCCTCTGCATTAGACACACTTGCCCCTCCCCAGCCGCGCAAAACACCACGCCGTCAGTTACAGCCCTGGCATGCTCAGCAAACACGCTATTTGCAAAAATGCTCCCGTACTGCTGAGCGTGTCTGGAGGAAAACTCACTCTGAACCCGATTTCATACACTATAAGTTTATTCTTCATTCATACACTTCCGCCCTTCACTTAGCCAAGCAAACTTACTTCTCTTTTCTCATATCTACTCTTTCCTCAAACCCTAAACAACTCTTCTCCACCTTTAACTCTCTCCTCTACCCACCTGCTCCACCACCCCCGCCTGTCTTTAGTTCTCAAGACCTGGCAGACTACTTCTTAAACAAAACACGTACTATCCGAAGCAACATCCCAACACCAACCTGCAATATTCCAACAACAGGCCCAATTACTCCCTCTGCCACCCTCTGTATCTTCCATCCAGCCACTGAGAATGAAGTTTCTTCCTTACTATCTTCCTCATGCCTCACTACCTGCCCACTCGACCCTATCCCTTCCAATCTAATACCCTCCCTGTCTTCCACCCTCACTCCTGCTCTTACCCACATCTTCAACCTAGTCACTCCCACACTCCCTCGACCCTAATTCTCCTGAAAGCTACCGCCCCATATCACTGCTTCCACTAACATCAAAACTCCTTGAAAAACTAGTTTACAATCGCCTAACCCACTACCTGTCCGTCAACTCCTTGCTTGACCCAATGCAATCCGGATTCCGCCCAAAACACCAAGGTCACAAACGATCTTCTCTCTGCTAAAAATATTGGCCACTACTCTATACTCATCTTACTTGACCTCTCAGCTGCCTTCGACACAGTTGACCACCCCCTCCTCCTACAGACCCTTAGCTCTTTTGGACTCTGTGACACTGCTCTTTCCTGGATTCACTCCTATCTTTCTCACAGGTCTTTTTCTGTGTCATTTGCCGGCGACTCCTCCTCTCCTATGCCTCTGTCTGTTGGAGTACCTCAAGGATCTGTTCTGGGTCCTCTACTCTTCTCCATCTATACTTCTTCACTGGGTAAACTTATCAACAGTTATGGCTTCAAATATCACCTCTATGCTGATGACACCCAGATCTACCTCTCCCCCCCTGCTCTCTCTCCCTCTGTCCTCTCTCATGTCAGCAACTGCTTATCTGGTATTTCTTCCTGGATGGCCTCTCACCACCTAAAGATTAACATGTCCAAGACTGAACTCCTTCTTATCCTCCCCTCAAGCTCTACGCCGACTTCTAACTTCTCTATCCCTGTTGACGGCATCACCATTTCCCCATCGCCCCAAGTCCGCTGCCTCGGAGTCACACTTGACTCAAACCTATCCTTCGTCCCCCATATCCAATCGTTTTCTACATCCTGCCGCAATCATCTACACAATATTTCCAAAATTCGCCCTTTTCTGAGCGCTGACACCACAAAGCAAATAATCCACTCCCTTGTTATCTCCCGACTTGACTACTGCAATAACCTACTCGCTGGCCTTCCTCTTTCCCGCCTCTCCCCCCTTCAATCCATCCTAAATGCCTCTGCCAGGCTGATCCACCTTTCCTGTCGATCTGTATCTGCTGCACCTCTCTGTGAGTCCCTTCATTGGCCCCCCATTCACAGCAGAATCAAATTCAAAATTCTCACCCTTACATACAAAACTCTCACCAACGCCGCTCCCCTCTACCTATCCTCTCTAATACACAAGTATACTCCAGCCCGTCCACTAAGATCCAACAATGACCTGCTCCTTGCATCCGCAACTATCACCTCCTCTCATGCTAGACTGCAGGACTTCTCTCGTGCAGCACCTACCCTCTGGAACACTCTCCCTCGTGCTTTCAGGCTTTGCCCTAATCTTTCTTCCTTTAAATGTTCCCTGAAGACTTTTCTGTTCAGGGAAGCCTACTACCCAACTCAATAATAAATTAATTTCACTTACCTAACATTTCCCTCATCTAACTCTGTATTAACTTCCTTCTCAATCTTGCAGTCCTCACCTCCTGTTTCTCAACCTCCTACCCTTCTAGATTGTAAATTCCCACAGGAATAGGGCCTTCAATCCCTCCTGTATGTGTTTGTAAATTTTGTCCTGTATCTTACAAGTCTTGTATTGTTTTATTTAAATTAATTGTATCCATGGACAGCGCTGCGGAATATGTTGGCGCTTAATAAATAAAGTATAATAATAATAATAATAAAATAAATGTAAAAGGTTTTTGCAACATTTTCCTAAACTTAGTGAATTAAGTTCTGACCTTCAGCATACTGACGTATCCTCTATGCCACGTCAGAGACTGATATAGACAAACCTTTTTTATGTATGTTAGAATATATTTGTTCTCTCTTAAATTAAGTTTTGTTTACTTTGGGTATTGAGGAGTCTAAATCTCCTGATGATAATTGATAAAGCTAGTAATTGTCTAAATTCTGTATTTAAGACTACAGTTATTACTCCTGAAGTATTTCCTATTCCTGACGCTATCTCTAATGTGATTGCTAAAGAATGGTCTAAGCCTTGTACCTCTTTTAACCCTTCTTCTAGGTTTAAGAAATTGTATCCTTTACCTGTAGCCAAGGATCCTTTAGATAGGAAGCTTATCCAAGAAGGGCATATTTTCCTTTTGGCTATATTTTTAGACCTGTTATATCTATGGCTGATGTTGCTGCTGCTTCTACTTTTTGGTTGGACAGTTTAGCACAGCAGTTGTCTTCAGATTCTGAATTATCTAACATTATTGTTTTACTTCAACATGCAAATCATTTTATTTGTGATGCTATATTTGATGTTAGGAAGATCAATGTCAAATCCATGTCTTTAGCCATTCTAACTAGAAGAGCTTTATAGCTTAAATCTTGGAATGCTGACATGGTGTATAAAACTAGATTATTATCTCTCTCTTTTCAAGGTAAAAATCTTTTGGTTCACAATTGGATTCTTTTATCTCCACTGTTACTGGGGGCAAGGGAGTTTTTCTGCCCCAAGACAAGAAATCGAAGGGTTAATTTAAAGCTCCCAACTGTTTTCGTTCCTTTCGTCTGATTAGAGAACAGAAAACCACTACTTCCCCTAAGACCATCTCCAAATTGGAATAAATCCAAGCCTTATAAGAAACCAAATCCTGCCCCTAAACCTATTTGAAGGTGCGGCCCTCAAGTCAGTTTTTCTGGTAGGGGGCAGACTAAAGCTATTTCAAAGAGTTTGGACATACTCTGTCCAAAATCAGTGGATTCAGAATATAATTTCTTAGGGGTGTCGAATAGGATTCAAAATAAGGCTTCCTTTGGGAAGATTCTTTCTTACCCATGTAGCAAGAAACCCAGTAAAAGCTCAAGTCTTTCTGAAATGTGTTTCAGATCTAGAAATTTCAGGGGTAATTTTTCCCAGTTCCACAGCAGGAACAAGGATTGGGATTTTTATTCAAATCTATTCATTGTACCTATGAAGGAAAATTCTTTCAGACCTGAAAACTTTAAATCGTTTTGTAAGAGTCCCAACTTTCAAGATGGTGACTATAAGGACTATTCTGCCTTTTGTTCAGCAAGGTCACTTCATGTCCACAATAGACTTACAGGACGCTTACCTTCACAATCCGATTCATCCAGATCACTTTCATTTTCTGAGATTCTCTTTTCTAAACAAGCATTACCAATTTGTCCCTCTTCCATTTGGACTTGCAACAGCACCAAGAATATTCTCAATAGTTTTAGGTGCCCTTCTATCTGTAATCAGAGAGCATGATATTGCAGTGTTTCCTTATTTGGATGATATCTTGGTACTAGCTCAATAGATTTCCAGATAGATTCAGTGTCCATGACTCTATCCCTAACAGAAAAGAGACGTTTGAGATTGGCTTCAGCTTTTCTAAACCTTCAGTCTCTTATCATTCGCTTCAGTGGCTATGTGCATGGAAGTTTTGGGTCTCATGACTGCAACATCGGACGTGATCCCCTTTGCTCCTTTTCATAGGAGGCCTCTACAGCTTTGCATGTTGCACCAATGGTGCAGGGATTATACTCCGATATCACAACTGATATATTTAATTTCAAACACTCAACTCTCTCTGACTTGGTGGTTAGACCATCACCTTATTGTTCAAGGGGCCTCCTTTGTTCATCCTTCCTGGACTGTGATCTCAACAGATGCAAGTCTTACAGGTTGGGGAGCTGTCTAGGGATCTCTGACAGCGCAAGGTGTTTGGTATCCTCAAGAGGGGAGGTTACCAATCAATATTTTAGAACTCCATGCTATTTTCAGAGCTCTTCAGGCTTGGCCTCTATTGAAGAGAGAACTTTACATTCATTTTCAGACAGACAATATCACAACAGTGGCATATGTAAATCATCAAGGAGGGACTTGCAGTCCTTCAGCAATGAAAGAAGTATCTCTGATACTTTCTTGGGCGGAATCCAACTATTGTCAAATTTCTGTGATTCATATCCCAGGTGTAGACAAGTGGGAAGCGGATTATCTCAGCCGTCAGACTTTACACCCGGGGGAGTGGTCTCTCCATCCAGATATGTTTTTTCATCTTGTACAGATGTGGGGTCTTCCAGAAATAGATCTGTTGGCCTCTCGTCTAAACAAGAAGCTTCCCAGATACCTTTCCAGGTCCAAGGATCCTCAGGCAGAGATAGTGTGGATGCTTTAGCAGTTCCTTGGTTTTACCAACCTGCTTACATTTTTCTGCCTCTGGTTCTTCTTCCAAGGGTGATCTCCAAGATCATAAGGGAACAATCTTATGTGTTTCTGATAGCACCTGCATGGCCTCACAGGTTTTGGTATGCGGATCTTGTCCGGATGTCCAGTTGCCAGCCTTGGCCACTTTCTTTAAGGCCAGACCTTCTGTCTCAAGGGCTGTTTTTCCATCAGAATCTCAAATCTTTAAATTTGAAGGCATTGAAATTGAACGCTTAGTGCTTAGTCATGGAGGTTTCTCTGACTCAGTGATTAGCACTATGATACAGGCTCGTAAGTCTGTTTCAAGGAAGATTTATCATCAGGTTTGGAAAACATATATTTCATGGTGTTCCACCCATGATTATTCTTGGCATTCTTTCAAAATTCCTAGGATTTTACAGTTTCTTCAGGATGGTTTGGATAAAGGGTTGTCTGCAAATACTTTGACAGGACAAATTTCTGCTCTTTCTGTCTTATTTCATAGAAAGATTGCTAAGCTTCCTGATATTCACTGTTTTGTTCAGGCTTTGATTCGTATCAAACCTGTTATTAAATCTATTTCTCCTTCTTGGAGTCTCAATTTGGTATTGAAGATTTTACAGGCTTCTCCTTTTGAGCCTATGCATTCTCTGGATATTAAATTACTTTCTTGGAAAGTGTTATTTCTTTTGGCTATCTCTTCTGCTAGAAGAGTTTCCGAATTATCTGCTCTTTCTTGTGAGTCTCCTTTTCTGATTTTCCATCAGGATAAAACTGTTTTGCTGACTTCATTTCAATTTTTGCCTAAAGTTGTGAATTCTAACAACATTTATATGTAAATTGTTGTTCCTTCCATGTGTCCTAATCCTAAGAATACTCTTGAAAGTTCTTTACATTCTTTGGATGTGGTAAGAGCTTTCAAATATTATGTTAAGGCTACTAAAGATTTCAGAAAGACCTAGTCTATTTGTCATTTCCTCTGGTTCCAGGAAAGGTCAGAAAGCCTCTGCCATTTTTCTGGCATCTTGGTTGAAACTTTTGATTCACAAAGCTTATTTGGAGGTGGGGCAGTCTCTGCCTCAGCGAATTACAGCTCATTCTACTAGATCAGTTGCCACTTCTTGAGCTTTCAAGAATGAAGCTTCAGTTGATCAAATTTGCAAAGCAGCAACTTGGTCTTCTTTGCATATATTACTAAATTTTACCATTTTGATGTGTTTGCTTCTTCGGTAGCAGCCTTTGGTAGAAATGTTCTTCAGGCAGCTGTCTCAGTTTGATTCTAGTGCCTTTGATTTGAGTTTTTTAAATGTTTTAAATTTTTTTTAAATTATTTTCTTAGATTTAATTTCTCCGCGGATATAGATGGTTTTTATTTTATCCCTCCCTCTCTAGTGACTCATGGACTTCCACATCTTGGGTATTATATCCCATACATCACTAGCTCATGGACTCTTGCCACTTACATGAAAGAAAACATAATTTATGTAAGAACTTACCTGATAAATTCATTTCTTTCATAGTGGAAAGAGTCCATGAGACCCATCCCTTTTATGGTGCTTATGATTTTTTGTATAGAGCACTTTATTTTTCCAGTTCCTCTTTGTGTATGCTTTTTACTCCTTTTTGCACCTCACTACTTGGCTATACGTTAAACTTAGGTATGAGTGAGGTGGGAGGTGTATTTATAGGCATTTGAGGTTTGGGAAACTTTGCCCCCTTCTGGTAGGAATGTATATCCCATACGTCACTAGCTCATGGACTCTTGCTACAGCGATGCTGTCAGTATTTATCATTGCACAAGCATTTCTTGTGAAATGCTTGTGCAATGCTGCCCCCTGCACATTTGAGGCCACTAGCAGGGGGTATCAATCATCCCGATCGTATCCGATCAGGATGATTGCTGTCCGCCACCTCAAAGGTGGCAGACGAGTTAAGGAGCAGTGGTCTTAAGACCGCTGCTTCTTAACTTCAGTTTCAGGGGGACCTGAAACTACGGGGATAGATTGCAGCATCCGCTGCTTGATAAATCTACCCCTTAGGCTGGAACCCCCATACTATTTATTGGTGTCTCCCCATTTGTAACACACAGTGTGATTCATTCAATTAGATGAAACAGAAAAAGAGCTTACTCCCCCGGTCTGCAATTGGCTCATTCATGAACATTTTGGGATGTATCAGTATTTATGTTCATTGCTACTATGGTTTAATCACAGCTCATCTAAGCTGTGTGTAATGTTTTTGGTTTTAGTTAAAAAGAATATGTACAATATGATCACCTCTTCGGCTAGTGAATAAAAACTGAATTTCTTTCATGTAATTGGCAAGAATCCATGAGCTAGTGATGTATGGGATATACATTCCTACCAGGAGGGGGCAAAGTTTCCCAAACCTCAAAATGCCTATAAATACATCCCTCACCACACCCACAATTCAGTTTTTCAAACTTTTCGTCCTATGGAGGTGGTGAAGTAAGTTTGTGTTTGATTTTTATGATTTTCTTCTATGATAAGTGCTTCTAAGCATTCTGAAGCCCAATTCCTCTCAGAGTAAAGTGTTTGTCAGAGGGATGTGAAGAGAGTATCACCTATTGATTTTATGGTTTTCCTTGTGGAAAATCTTTTCATAGGTTCTCTGCTATCGGTCGTAGGGATTCATCTCCTACCTCCCTTTTCAGATCAACGATATACTCTTATATACCATTACCTCTGCTGATAGTTTTCAGTACTGGTTTGGCTGTCTGCTATATGTGGATGGGTGTCTTTGGTAAGTATGTATTATTATTTAAGACACTCTCAGCTATGTTTAGTGCTTTATGTATTAATATAAAGTTTTAAATATATGTATTTTACTTATATTTGCTATAAGTCAGGTCTATGTGTATTTCCCTTTACAGTCTAAACAGTTTCAGTATAGGAATCATGTTTGGGAAGTTTATTTAAACTTTTTTCTTACCTGGGGTACAGTCTTTTTCTAATTTGACTTTCATTTTTTCGCGGGCAAATCTAGGCTCGCGAGGGCGCAAAATGTTGTTTTTTATTGCGTCATTGTTGGTGCGAAGTTGTGCCTTTGATGGCGCAAATTTCATAATTTCCTGCGTCTTTGTTGACGCTAGTTGTTTTGGTACGAAATCTCATTTGTTATGACGTGAGTTGTGTCATTTCCTGGTGTTACTTCTGCGCCAAAATATTTTAACTTCTTTTGCATAATGCGTCATTCTTGGCGCCAAATTTTAGTTATTTTACCCCTCTCCCTCTATTGCTTGCTGTTTTCATGAACTTGAAAGCTATTATGCCTGCTTTTGTTTTTCTCTACTGAAACTGTTACATTGTGGAAATTGAATGTTTTGCCTAATGTTATTTTTCTTTTTCTGTTACATTTTGCAAGATGTCTCATTCTGATCCTGACTCTGATGTTACTGTAGAAACTATGATTCCCTGGAACACAATCCTACAAAGTTAAGTGTGTTCTTTTCATTTTTTAAGCTGTTGTTATTTCTTCAGCTCAATTATGTGGCATTTATTTATCATGTTTTATGCTAGCAATGTTTCTACATGTACAATAACATTTACTGTTTTTTACATATTCAGTTCATGTACTTGATTTCATCTGCAAACATCACATGTTGTTGCTTATATGCCTTTAAAGGAACACTCAAGTGAAAATTAAACTTCATGATTCAGATAGAGCATGTAATTTTAAACAACTTTCCAATTTACTTCCATTAACAAAATGTGCACAGTCTTTTTATATTTACACATTTTGAGTCACCAGCTCCTACTGAGCATGTGCAAGAATTCACAGCATATACGTATATGCATTTGTCATTGGCTGATGACTGTCACATGATACAGGGGTAGTGGAAATAGACATAACTCTGCAATTTATTTTTAAAAAATATACTACTGATTTGAAGTTCAGACTAAGTGCTATTGCATTGTCTTCTTATCATGCATTTGTTGATTATGCAAATCTACTGTATTGACTGGTCCTTTAAGTAAACTTACGAGGTCTTTTCAAAATTGTTAAGATTTAATTAATTTTGTTCTGACCGACAGCATATTTAAATTTATTCTACTGATGAAGGTTTCTTTGGCTCAAAGGATCCTGTATCAGACAGTTTGTTAAAAATTCTCCTTATTTTTCATTTGAACATTTTTTGTTCTTTGTTAAGGAAATTTTTCTATTTATAGCTTTTAGGAGTCTAGTCCTCCTATTATTTATCAGCTAGATTACGAGTTTTGCGTTATGAATGAAAAAGCATTGTTATGCTTTATAACGCTAATTTTTCCCTAACGCCGCTATTACAAGTCTTGTTGGTATAGGTGTACCGCACACTTTTCTTTCATGTAATTAGCAAGAGTCCATGAGCTAGTGACGTATGGGATATAAATTCCTACCAGGAGGGGCAAAGTTTCCCAAACCTCAAAATGCCTATAAATACAACCCTCACCACACCCACAATTCAGTTTTACAAACATTGCCTCCCATGGAGGTGGTGAAGTAAGTTTGTGCTAGATTCTACGTTGATTTGCGCTTCGCAGCAGGCTGGAGCCCGGTTTTCCTCTCAGAGTGCAGTGAATGTCAGAGGGACGTGAAGAGAGTATTGCCTATTTGACTACAATGGTCTTCCTCTAGGGGATCTATTTCATAGGTTCTCTGTTATCGGTCGTAGAGATTTCTTCTCCTACCTCCCTTTTCAGATCGACGATATACTCTTATATACCATTACCTCTACTGATTCTCGTTTCAGTACTGGTTTGGCTATCTACTATATGTAGAGGAGTGTCTTAGGGTAAGTAAGTCTTATTTTATTATGACACTCTAAAGCTATGGTTGGGCACTTTATTTGTAAAGTTCTAAATATATGTGTTTAAACTTATATTTGCCATGATTCAGGATAATCAGTATTCCTTATTTCAGACAGTCAGTTTCATTATTTGGGATAATGCATATGAATAAATATTTTTTTCTTACCTTTAAAAAATTTTCAATTGACTTTTTTTTCCTGTGGGCTGTTAGGCTCGCAGGGGCTGAAAATGCTACAATTTATTGTGTCATTCTTGGCGCGGACTTTTTTGGCGCAAAAATTTTGTCATTTCATGCGCCCTAATTGACGCCGGAAGTTTGTTCGTGGTTGCGTCATTTTTTGACGTATATGTGTTCAGACAGGATGTGGCGTCATACTTGGCGCCAAAAAATATGGGCGTTGTACTTGGCGCCAATAATGTGGGCGTCATTCTTGGCGCCAAAAAATGTGGGCGTCATTCTTGTCTCCACTTTTTTTTCACATTATTTCAGTCTCATTTTTCATTGCTTCTGGTTGCTAGAGGCTTGTTCATTTGGCATTTTTTCCCATTCCTGAAACTGTCATTTAAGGAATTTGATAATTTTGCTTTATATGTTGTTTTTTTCTATTACATATTGCAAGATGTCTCAACATGACCCTGGATCAGAATCTACTTCTGGAAAGACGCTGCCTGATGCTGGTTCTACCAAAGTTAAGTGCATCTGTTGTAAACTTTTGGTAACTGTTACTCTGGCTGTAGTTTGTGATAACTGTCATGATAAACTTTCTAATGCAGATTGTGTTTCCATTAGTAATAATCCATTACCTGTTGTTGTTCCTTCAACATCTAATGTTCAGGATGTCCCTGTTAATATAAAAGAATTTGTTTCTAAATCTATTAGGAAGGCTCTGTCTGTTATTCCTCCTTCCAGTAAACGTAAAAGGTCTTTTAAAACTTCTCATATTTCAGATGAATTTTTAAGTGACCGCCATCATTCTGACTTATCTGTTTCTGATGAGGATCTATCTGGTTCAGAAGATTCTGCCTCAGATATTGACACTGATAAATCTTCATATTTATTTAAGATGGAGTTTATTCGTTCTTTACTTAAAGAAGTGTTAATTGCATTAGATATGGAGGAGTCTAGTCCTCTTGATACTAAATCTACTAAGCGTTTAAATTAGTTTTTCAAACCTCATGTAGTTATTCCAGAAGTTCTTCCAGTTCCTGATGCTATTTCAGAAGTAATTTCTAGGGAATGGAATAGTCTGGGTACTTCATTTACTCCTTCTCCAAGGTTTAAGAAATTGTACCCTGTGCCATCTGATAGATTAGAGTTTTGGGACAAAATCCCTAAAGTTGATGGGGCTATCTCTACTCTTGCTAAACGTACTACTATTCCTACGGCGGATAGTACTTCCTTTAAGGATCCTTTAGATAGGAAGCTTGAATCCTTTCTAAGGAGAGCTTATTTATGTTCAGGTAATCTTCTTAGGCCTGTTATTTCTTTGGCTGATGTTGCTGCAGCTTTCACTTTCTGGTTGGAGGCTTTAGCGCAACAAGTGTCAGACCATAATGCTTATAGCATTGTTAAACTTCTTCAACATGCTAATAACTTTATTTGTGATGCCATTTTTGATATCATTAGAGTTGATGTCAGGTATATGTCTTTAGCTATTTTAGCTAGAAGAGCTTTATGGCTTAAATCTTGGATTGCAGATATGACTTCTAAGTCAACTTTGCTTTCTCTCTCTTTCCAAGGTAATAAATTATTTGGTTCACAGTTGGATTCTATTATTTCAACTGTTACTGGGGGGAAAGGAACCTTTTTGCCTCAGGTCAAAAAATCTAAAGGTAAATACAGGGCTGCTAATCGTTTTCGTTCCTTTCGTCAGAATAAGGAACAGAAGCCTGACCCTTCCCCTAAAGGAATGGTTTTCTTTTGGAAACCTTCTCCAGTCTGGAATAAATCCAAGCCTTTTAGAAAGTCAAAACCAGCTCCCAAGTCCACATGAAGGTGCGGCCCTCATTCCAGCACAGCTGGTAGGGGGCAGGTTACGATTTTTCAAAGATATTTGGATAAATTCGATTCACAGTCTTTGGATTCAGAACATTGTTTCACAAGGGTACAGAATAGGTTTCAAGGTAAGGCCACCTGTGAGAAGATTTTTTCTCTCTCGCATTCCAGTAAACCCAGTGAAGGCTCAGGCATTTCTGAAATGTGTTTCAGACCTAGAGTTGGCTGGGGTAATTGTGCCAGTTCCAGTTCTGGAACGGGGTCTGGGGTTTTACTCAAATCTATTCATTGTACCAAAGAAGGAGAAATCCTTCAGACCAGTTCTGGATCTAAAAATATTGAATCGTTATGTAAGGGTACCAACATTCAAAATGGTGACTATAAGGACTATTCTGCCTTTTGTTCAGCAAGGGCATTATATGTCTACAATAGACTTACAGGATGCATATCTTCATATTCCAATTCATCCAGATCACTATCAGTTTCTGAGATTCTCTTTTCTAGACAAGCATTACCAGTTTGTTGCCCTTCCCTTTGGCCTAGCAACAGCTCCAATGATCTTTTCAAAGGTTCTCGGTGCCCTTCTCTCTGTAATCAGAGAACAGGGTATTGCGGTATTTCCATATTTGGACGATATCTTGGTACTCGCTCAGTCTTTACATTCTGCAGAATCTCATACGAATCAACTTGTGTCGTTTCTTCAAAAACATGGTTGGAGGATCAATTTACCAAAGAGTTCATTGATTCCTCAGACAAAGGTAACCTTTTTGGGCTTTCTAATAGATTCAGTGTCCATGACTTTGTCTTTAACAGAGAAGAGACGTCTGAAGTTGGTTTCAGCTTGTCGAAACCTTCAGTCTCAGTCGTTCCCGTCGGTAGCTTTGTGCATGGAAATTCTAGGTCTCATGACTGCTGCATCGGACGCGATCCCCTTTGCTCGTTTTCACATGAGACCTCTTCAGCTTTATATGCTGAACCAGTGGTGCAGGGATTATACAAAGATATCACAATTAATATCCTTAAATCCCAAAATTCGATCTTCTCTGACTTCGTGGTTGAATCACCATCGTCTAATTCAAGGGGCCTCTTTTGTTTGTCCAACCTGGACTGTAATCTCAACAGATGCGAGTATTTCAGGTTGGGGAGCTGTATGGGGATCTCTGACAGCGCAGGGGGTTTGGGAATCTCAGGAGGCGAGATTACCAATCAACATTTTGGAACTCCGTGCGATTTTCAGAGCTCTTCAGTTCTGGCCTCTTCTGAAGAGAGAATCGTTCATTTGTTTTCAGACAGACAATGTCACAACCGTGGCGTATGTCAATCATCAAGGTGGGACTCACAGTCCTCAAGCTATGAAAGAAGTATCTCAGATACTTGTATGGGCGGAATCCAGCTCCTGTCTAATTTCTGCGGTTCACATCCCAGGTGTAGACAATTGGGAAGCGGATTATCTCAGTCGCCAGACGTTACATCCGGGCGAATGGTCTCTTCACCCAGAGGTATTTCTTCAGATTGTTCAAATCTGGGGTTTTCCAGAAATAGATGTGATGGCTTCTCATCTAAACAAGAAACTTCCCAGGTATCTGTCCAGATCCAGGGATCCTCAGGCGGAAGCAGTGGACGCGTTGTCGCTTCCTTGGAATTATCATCCTGCCTATATCTTTCTCTAGTTCTTCTTCCAAAAGTGATTTCCAAAATTTTAATGGAACGTTCGTTTGTACTGCTGGTGGCTCCAGCATGGCCTCACAGGTTTTGGTATGCGGATCTCATTCGGATGGCCAGTTGCCAACCTTGGACACTTCCGTTAAGACCAGACCTTCTATCTCAAGGCCCATTTTTCCATCAGGATCTCAAATCATTAAATTTGAAGGTATGGAAATTGAACGCTTGATTCTTAGTCATAGAGGTTTCTCTGACTCAGTAATTAATACTATGTTACAGGCTCGTAAATCTGTGTCTAGGAAGATTTATTATCGAGTCTGGAAGATTTACATTTCTTGGTGTTCTTCTCATAAATTCTCCTGGCATTCTTTTAGAATTCCTAGAATTTTACAGTTTCTTCAGGATGGTTTGGATAAAGGTTTGTCTGCAAGTTCCTTGAAAGGACAAATCTCTGCTCTTTCTGTTCTTTTTTCACAGAAAGATTGCTAATCTTCCTGATATTCATTGTTTTGTACAGGCTTTGGTTCGTATCAAACCTGTCATTAAGTCAATCTCTCCTCCTTGGAGTCTTAATTTGGTTCTGAGGGCTTTACAGGCTCCTCAGTTTGAACCTATGCATTCTCTGGATAGTAAATTACTTTCTTGGAAAGTTTTGTTCCTTTTAGCCATCTCTTCTGCTAGAAGAGTTTCTGAGTTATCTGCTCTTTCTTGTGAATCTCCTTTTCTGATTTTTCATCAGGATAAGGCGGTGTTGCGGACTTCATTTCAATTTTTACCTAAGGTTGTGAATTCTAACAACATTAGTAGAGAAATTGTGGTTCCTTCATTGTGTCCTAATCCTAAGAATTCTCTGGAGAGATCTTTACATTCTTTGGATGTAGTAAGAGCTTTGAAATATTATGTTGAAGCTACTAAAGATTTTAGAAAGACTTCTAGTCTATTTGTTATCTTTTCTGGTTCCAGGAAAGGTCAGAAAGCTTCTGCCATTTCTTTGGCGTCTTGGTTAAAGTCTTTGATTCATCATGCTTATGTAGAGTCGGGTAAGCCCCCGCCTCAAAGGATTATGGCTCATTCTACTAGGTCAGTTTCTACTTCCTGGGCTTTTAGGAATGAAGCTTCTGTTGATCAGATTTGCAAAGCAGCAACTTGGTCTTCTTTGCATACTTTTACTAAATTCTATCATTTTGATGTTTTCTCTTCTTCTGAAGCAGTTTTTGGTAGAAAAGTACTTCAGGCAGCTGTTTCAGTTTGATTCTTCTGCTTATAATTTCAGTTTTTTTCATTATTAAGATTAAAACTTTTGATTTGGGTTGTGGATTATTTTTTCAGCGGAATTGGCTGTCTTTATTTTATCCCTCCCTCTCTAGTGACTCTTGCGTGGAAGTTCTACATCTTGGGTATCTGCTATCCCATACGTCACTAGCTCATGGACTCTTGCTAATTACATGAAAGAAAACATAATTTATGTAAGAATTTACCTGATAAATTCATTTATTTCATATTAGCAAGAGTCCATGAGACCCACCCTTTTTGTGGTGGTTATGATTTTTTTGTATAAAGCACAATTATTCCAATTCCTTATTTTTGATGCTTTCGCTCCTTTCTTATCACCCCACTTCTTGGCTATTCGTTAAACTGAATTGTGGGTGTGGTGAGGGGTGTATTTATAGGCATTTTGAGGTTTGGGAAACTTTGCCCCTCCTGGTAGGAATGTATATCCCATACGTCACTAGCTCATGGACTCTTGCTAATATGAAAGAAATGAATTTATCAGGTAAGTTCTTACATAAATTATGTTTTTTGGCCATCAAGCAACGTCAGTACCGCACTTTAAAAAAAGTTATTTTTCAATGGGACTTCCATAGCGCCGGTATTACGAGTTTGCCTGGGAGGCCAAAAAGTGAGCGGTACACCCTATATTGACAAGATCCGTACCGCCATCTAAACTCAGTAGTTATGAGTTTTACGTAACAAAGCTGTAGCATGAAGCTCATAACTAAAGTGTTAAAAAGTACACTAACACCCATAAACTATCTATTAACCCCTAAACCGAGGCCCTCCCGCATCGCAAACTCTAAAATAAAATTATTAACCCCTAATCTGCCGCTCCGCACATCGCCGCCACTAAAATAAATTATGAACCCCTATTCCGCCGCTCCCTGACATCGTCTCCACTATAATAAACCTATTAACCCCTAAACCGCCGCCCTCCTGCATCGCAAACACTATTTAAAGATTATTAACCCCTAATCTGCCGTCTGCCCACACGGCCGCTATAATAAACCTATTAACCACTTAACTGCAAGCCCCCCACAACAAAATATACTTAAATAAACTATTAACCCCTAAACCTCTGACCTCCCACATCACTAACTCTACATAAATATATTAAGCCCTAAACCTAACCCTAACGTAACCCTAAGCCTAACCCTAACACCCCCTAACTTAAATATAATTAAAATAAAGCTAAATAAACCTTACAATTATTACCTAAATAATTCCTATTTAAAACTGAATGCATACTTACCTGTAAAATAAAACCTAAGCTAGCTACAATATAACTAATAGTTATATTGTAGCTATCTTAGGTTTTATTTTTATTTCACAGCTAAGTTTGTATTTATTTTAACTAGGTAGACTAGTTAGTAAATAGTTATTAACTATTGAATAACTACCTAGCTAAAATAAATATAAAGTTGCCTGTAAAATAAAACCTAGCATGCCTTACACTAAAAACTAACATTACAATAAAATAAATTAAATTAAATTATTAAAATACAATTTTCTAAATTACAAAAAAATAAACACTAAATTACAAAAAAATAAAAAAACACATTATCAAAAATAATAACAAATTACTCCTAATCTAATAGCCCTATCAAAATAAAAAATCCCCCCCAAAATAAAAAACCCTAGCCTACACTAAACTGCCAATGACCCTTAAAAGGGCCTTTTGTGGGGCATTGCCTCTAAATAAACCTAAACTAACCATTGCCCTGAAAAGGGCATTTGGATGGGCATTGCCCTTAAAAGGGCATTTAGCTCTTTTACATTGCCCAAACCCTAAGTTAAAAAAAACCCACCCAAAAAACCCTTAAAAAACCTAACACTAACCCCCGATGATCCACTTACCGTTTTCGAAGTCCGGACATCCATCCTCATCCAGCCAGCGAAGTCATCATCCAGGTGGCAAGAAGTCTTCATCCGGGCGGCCTCTTCCGTCCTCATCCAGACAGCAATAAGTCTTCATCCAGACGGCATCCTCTATCTTCATGCATCCGGCGCGGAGCGGCTCCATCTTCAAGACATCCGGCGCGGAGCATCTCTTCTTACGATGGTCTCTGTAAAATGAAGTTTCCCTTTAAGTGACGTCAACCAAGATGGCGTCCCTTACATTCGTATTGGCTGAAAGATTTCTATCAGCCAATAGGAATTAAAGGTGAACAAATCCTATTGGCTGAGAGCTCAATCCTATTTGCTGATAGGATGCTTTTTGTAAACCTGTAATAGCAGTGCTATAGGGAGTTGAAATAACGCTGAAAATGTTGCGGTCGTTAATTTCCCTATAGTGCTCAAAACTCGTAATCTAGCTGTATGTTAATAATCCTTTTCAATTCTGGATTTTAACATTTTTGCTTTTTAGGTTTTTTTCCTATTCAATATACTATCTGTATTATATTCTAGAGAATGGTTATTCTGCTTCCCTCTTGGGACTGTACTTCTATTTCTATGGAAATTGGTACTTGTTTTCAGGATTCTTTAGAATTTGAATAACCTTAGCAGAGCATATTCAAGTACTGTTTATATTTTTAGCTCAGCTTTATCTGTGGCTGACATTACTGTTCTCTCAACCTTTGTTGAACAGTTAGCATAAGCAGTTTCAGATTCTTAAGTATATAACTCTGTTTATTTACTTTAGATGTATTCATTTAATTATGCTTACTATATATATTATTATGATTTCAAATATATCTTATTATCTCTCTCTTGTTAGGATAATAATTTATATGATTTCTATTATCTCCACTATTTCTGGAGGTTTATATTTTTTTTTCTGCCCTACTTTTAGTCCAGTGATGTAGATCAGTTGGTGAATGTCCTAACTACAAATGCTTGTTCTAGATCCAAGGGTCATAGATTAATTTCCCGGCAGGGTTAATACAGCCCTTTGGCCTTTGAAGTCAATTTATTGTGTACCATTTATTTGGGTAATAATAACTACTGTTTTTATCAGCTGCTAATTTGGTTAACTCTGAGTGTAAGCACTCAAGAAGCGTTTTTTTTGTATCCTTCTGGGAGAAAAACGCTTTATAATTACTAGTTATTAGACTGCATGAAGGTGTAGTTCTCAAATCAGTCCTTCTGATGGGGGGCAGATTAAATTGTTTTTGGATGAACTCAGTCCAAATTTTATATTATTCTTAGGGTTTGAATAGATTTTTAGAATGAGACCTCCTATGGGAAGAATCTTTCTTTCTCAGTACACACAATTTTTTTTCAGGAGTGATTATGCCAGTTCTTTTTGCAGGAACAGGATTTGGGTTTCTATTCAATTTTATTCTTTGTCCCTAAGAAGAAAGGTTTATTCAGTCCATTCTTGGATCTGAAGACTTTCATATTGTTTTGTTAGAGTCTCAACTTTTAAGTTGGCGATTATAAGGACTATTATGCCTTTTTGTTAAGGTCATTTCATGTCCACTACATTTTTGAGGATGTTTATCCTCATATTTTATTTAATTCAGACCACTTGTGTCTTGTGTGTCTGATTTTTTCTTTCAAGAGTTACCAATGTGTCGCTTTTCCATTTGGTTTAGTGACAGCTTTATGAATCTTTTCAAAGGTTCTTGGTGCCCTTCTTTCTGTCTTCAGACAGTAGGGTATTGTGGTGCTTCCTTATTTGGATGTTATCTTGGTATTAGCTTAAACTTTTCTTTTATTAAAGCCGGACAGATAGCTCAGCATGCTAATGCACTGTGGCTGAGCTCTGTAGCAACCTGAGGATTGCAGGTTTGATTCCCGGGGAGGTCCATTCAGCCTTTCATCCTTCCGAGGTCGATTAAATGAGCAGCGTCTTCAGTACCTTACAGTGATTAGACGCGCTTTACAAGTACCCAATACATACATATGAAAGAGCAGTATTCAAATATATGGACTTTTCTTTTTGTGGAATCCCTCATGAATCAACTAAGTTTTGTTTCTTCAAGACATGGTTAGAGGATTTAATTTACCTAAGAGTTTCATAATTACTCAGACAAGGGTCACTTCTTTTTGGGTTTCTAGATGGATTCTGTGTTCATGTCTTTGTCTTTATCAGACAAAAGTTAATTGTAAGTGGCGTTAGCCTGTCTAACTTACAGTCTAGAAAATTTCTTTCAGTGCCTATGTGCATGTAAGTTTTAGGTCTCATAACTGGAGCATCGGGCGTGGTTCCCTTTGCTCGTTTTTCATCTGAGATCTCTTTTTGCTTTGCATACTGAATCAATGATACAGGGATTATTTTTATATATCACAGTTGATATTTTTAAATCCTATCACTCTACTCTCTCTGTTTTGGTGATTAGTCTATCATCATTTTATTCAGGGGGCTTCCTTTTGTTCTTCCTTCCTGGACTGTATTCTTATTGGATTCAAGTCTTGCAGGTTGGGGAACTGTCTGAGGGTCTTTTGACAGCACAAGGGGTTTGGAAACTTCAAGAGGCGAGGTTTCCAATTGATATTTTAGAAATCTGTGCTATTTTTTCAGAGCTCTTTCAGGCTTGGCCTCTTTTAGGAGAGAACTTTTTCATTTTTTTATTTCAGACAGACAATATCACAAATGTGGCATATGTCAATCAACAATAGGGACTCGTAGTTCCTTAGTAGTTAAGAAATATCTTGAATACGTTCTTAGATAGAATTCATCTCCTGTCTATTTTCTACGATTTTAGACATTTGGGAGGTGGATTATCTCAATTTCACAGGTACCTTTTCAGGTTCAGGGATCCTCAGGTGGAGATGGTGGATGCATTAGCAGTGTCTTGGTTTTGCAACCTGACTACATCTTTCCGCCTTTTTTCTTCCAAAGGTGATTTCCAAGATCATATTGGAACAGTGTCATGTGTTTCTGATAGCATCAGCATGCCCTCACAGGTTTGGTATGTGGATCTTGTTCGGATGTCCAGTTGCCATCCTTGGCTGCTTTCTCTTTGGCCAGCCCTCTTCTTTTAGGGGCTATTTTTCCATCGGGAGCTCAAATTACTAATTTGGGGGTATGGAAATTGATTAGTGTTTAGTCATAGAGGTTTCTCTGACTCAGTTTTTATCACTATGTTGCAGTCTTATAAGTCTGTTTCAAGGAACATACATTATCAGGTTTGGAAAACCTATATTTTATAGTGTTCTTCTCATAAATTCTCTTGGTGTTCTTTTAGAATTCCTAGGATTTTGCAGTTTTTCAGGATGGTTTGGACAAATCTCTGTTCTTTCTGTTTTATTTTCTAGAAAGCTTGTCTAAACTTCCTGATATTCACTGTTTTGTTCAGGCTTTGGTTGGTATCAAGCCTGTTAATTTATTAATTTCTCCTTTTTGGAGTCTTATTTGGTTTAAATATTTTGCAGGCTCTTTTCTTTTGAGCCTATATTTTCTTTGAAGATGATCTACTTTCTTGGAAAGTGTTGTTTCTTTTGACTATCTCTTCTGCTACAAGAGTTTCTGATTTATCAGCTCTCTCTTGTGTGTCTTCTTATCTGATTTTTTCATCTAGATAAGTTGTTTTGTGGACTTCTTTTTTTCCTAAGGTTGTGAATTTGAACAACATTAGTAGAGAAATTGTTGTTCCTTCTTTGGGTCCTAATCCTAAATAATTATTTGAGAGTTATTTACATCCTTTGGATGTGGTAAGAGCTTTATAATTCTATATCTAGGTTACTAGGATTTCAGAAAAGGTTTGGAAGCCTCTGCCATTTCTTTGGCATCCTGATTAAAGCTTTTGTTTTTCAAGGCTTATTTCGAGGCAGGGCAGGCTCCGCCTCAGAGATTTACAGCTCATTCTACTAAGTTCAGTCACTCTTTCTTGGGCTTTTTCAGAATGAAGCTTAGGTTGATCAAATTTGCAAATCAGTAATTTGGTCTTCTTTGCATACTTTTATTGTTTTTACCATTTTGATGTATTTGCTTCTTCTTCGGCAGTCTTTTTTAGAAAAAAGTTCTTCAGGCAGCTGTTTCAGTTTGATTCTACTGCTTTTGATTTAAGTTTTTTTGAGAAAAACTTAATTATTGTGTGGATTTAATTTCTCAGTGGAAATAGCTGTTGTTATTTTTTTCCTCCCTCTCTAGTGACTCTTCTGTGGAATTCCACATCTTGGATATTTCTATCCAAACGTCACTAGCTCATGAACTCTTGCCAATTACTTGAAAGAAAACATAATTTATGTAAGAACTTACCTGATAAATTCATTTCTTTCATATTGGCAAGAGTCCATAAGGCCCATCCTTTTTATGGTGGTTATGATTTTTGTATAAAAGCACAATTATTTTTCCAGTTCCTCTTTTTGTATGCATTTTTTACTCCTTATTTTATCACCCCACTACTTGGCTATTCGTTAAACTGAATTGTGGGTGTGGTGAGGGGTGTATTTATAGGCATTTTGATGTGTGGGAAACTTTGCCCCATCCTGGTAGGAATGTATATCCCATACGTCACTAGCTCATGGACTCTTGCCAATATGAAAGAAATTAGGTAAGTTCTTACATAAATTATGTTTTTAAATAGCTATTTTTTTCTGTTTAATTCTCCACATATACTACAAGTTTCAATATTGCAGTTTTGGCTATTGAAAAGTTAAGTAAATAAGAAGGTGAAGCAGATATCAACCTCCCAGGGGAGGGTTGAGAGAAAGAGCTCAGCCCATTTAAAAGGGTGTTCCTGTAGCATCTTTAAATACAATGAACTATTATCATCTGAATATTTTTGTGCCAAAACAGTTATTATTTTGGGGATGTGATATAATTCCATTAGCAATTCTATTTTGGTAAGCAGAAATTTCCCAGAAATTGATTAAATATTTTTTGGATTTAAAATTGTTTTATCACCCTGTAAGGTATCAAATGCAAAAAATACTCTGAAGTTAAATTCTAACATTTTGATTAAATGTTTACCTAGTTAAAATAAATACAAACTAAGCTGTGAAATAAAAATAAAACCTAAGGAGGGGCGTGGCTAGGACCCGGTCATGACAAGACGAAAAATATGAAGCTCCTGGTTTCCCCATGCTAATCTATCGAATCTCTTCTTAATACCTTGACATCCAACCTTGAAAATATCTCATCTAGCTGCTATATTATTAGCTGATCCTAAGGATATCATGCTCATTTCATTGGGCTCACCAGGAGCGGATTCACCCAACTTTGAAAGCAGACGGAGGCCTCCACTCCTGATCAAAACTTTCCCTTAGGTTATCTTGGTTGATTGCTTTTTACACTACTGAAGTGAATGAAAGCTCTATAGCCTGCAATAGACACAAGCTCCCGGACCTGCAACTAACTAAGATGGATAGAGAGATTGTGAACGCACTTGCTGCATTGGAGATCCGGATGGAAGCCCATTTCAGCTCGCTCCTCCACTGCATATCCCTAGACCGGGAAGAAATCACAATCATCTTAGAGTGTGATCCTGAGAATTCACCTTTCACCGTTACCTGCCCACAGGAGACCCTTCCGTGTATCTACCTTTCAGCTGATCTACCTAAAATGGCGGTGTGGTCTACCAACACAGACCCTCATGATTGCGTCCTTACTACCCTGCAGAGCTATCCCGACTTTATCCCTGACACCGCTGCTGTTGCCCCGGGCCTTGCTCCGAAGCGGCCGGTCGGGGTGGGGCTTGAGGCCGACATACCGGCTGCAATATCCCTATCCAGCGATACATGTGTTTATGCTCCATATGGAACCGCTAGCTTAATGTCAGTCCACGTAGCTCCAACGAGGCACGCTGCTAATCTTGGACGGATGGAGGGCCTCACGAAGGTTGTAGGTCACAGGATTGTAAGCACCACTCTCTCTCCCACAGCGAACAGATCAAGGTCTACACACCCTGCGACTTGCTGGTTCCTGGGAGAGCTCTTTTCTGATCATTGTGGCAAGTACTTGAGGAGAACTGGTATCGGCTAAACTTTTAATTTGCAGCTAGGGACGTCAGAGACTGTATTCACAACCCCTACAACGTTCCCTTTTGTTTCAAGCAAATTGAGAGACATGGGCTGCACAGCCCTATATACTACTGGGCTTAAACTAGCACTGTTCCTAATGTTGAAGTTAAGTTTCGCTGGTGTTATATTTAGTCCCCCGCCAGTTTCTCAAGAGTTAAGATTTATTAGCGTATATGTTTCTATATTTTATTGTGACTCACTTGATGTCATAGTTTTGTACCACGTTTCATCCAATGCTACCTTAACACCTACTGTCTCACAATGTAGATGATAGGAGACATATGTCTTCTTTCTTCAGGGCTCTAACTCATACCCCTTAAAAGCTTATATCTGGGACTTTGTTTAATATCTATTCACTTGTGACATGTATTATTTTCAGGCAGCTCCAGTGTGTTTCAATGTAAATACCCTCTTGCTCTCAGCACTTGCTCATTTAAATTTAAAAATAAGGGTTTCTAAATCCACAACACCATAGGACTTAAACCAGTACTGTACTTAATGAGGATATTTTAAACATCTGATGATATATTCAGTACTACTCACACAACCCTTAAGCTTAGATATATTAGTATATTAGCTCCTTTATTTTATCACAGCCTAACTGATATAATGGTATTGTTTTATGCTCCCACTAACTTAACCCTACTACCCATTAATTGAGACCTGAGGTAGGGAGAGATATACCCTTTTTTCTTAGGGCCATGATTTACACCCGGCACAGACTTATAACTAGGTTATCCTTATATGTTTATTCATATGTCATATGTAGTGATGTCGCGAATAGTTCGAACGGCGAACATATGCGATGTTCGGTCCGCCTCCTATTCGTCATCATTGAGTAAACTTTGACCCTGTACCTCACAGTCAGCAGACACATTCCAGCCAATCAGCAGCAGACCCTCCCTCCCAGACCCTCCCACCTCCTGGACAGCATCCATTTTAGATTCATTTGGAAGCTGCATTCTTAGTGAGAGGAGGGACAGTGTAGCTGCTGCTGATTTAATAGGGAAATCGATAGCTAGGCTAGTGTATTCAGTGTCCACTACAGTCCTGAAGGACTCATCTGATCTCTGCTGTAAGGACAGCACCCCAAAAAGCCCTTTTTAGGGCTAGAACATCAGTCTGCTTTTTTTTTCCCCTGTGTAATCTAATTGCAGTTGCCTGCCTGCCAGCGTGTGTGTCAGGCTCACAGCTTATACTGTGCCCACTTGCCCAGTGCCACCACTCATATCTGGTGTAACAGTAGTGTACATTTAAAAAAAAACAACACTTTTTTGACTGTGAAATAATAGCAGTCAGTTTCCTTCACACGTGTGCGTTTGGGAGCGGGTGGGAGATTGGTCTTGAGGGGGGGAAGCTACACTACACAAAAAAGGGAAAAAAAATAAAAATAAACATTTTATTTGCAAACTGGGTACTGGCAGACAGCTGCCAGTACCCAAGATGGCCCCCAATAAGGCAGAGGGGGAGGGTTAGAGAGCTGTTTTGGGGGGGATCAGGGAGGTTGGGGGCTAAGGGGGGATCCTAAACAACAGCATATGTAAATATGCTAAAAAAAAGATACTTTTTTTTTAGTACTGGCAGACTTTCTGCCAGTACTTAAGATGGCGGGGACAATTGTGGGGTGGGGGAGGGAAGAGAGCTCTTTTGGAGGGATCAGGGGGTCTGATGTGTGAGGTGGGAAGCTGATCTCTACACTAAAGCTAAAATTAACCCTGCAAGCTCCCTACAAGCTACCTAGTTAACCCTTTCACTGCTGGGCATAATTCACGTGTTGTGCGCAGTGGCATTTAGCAGCCTTCTAATTACCAAAAAGCAACACCAAAGCCATATATGTCTGCTATTTCTGAACAAAGGGGATCCCAGAGAAGCATTTGCAACCATTTGTGCCATAATTGCACAAGCTGTTTGTAAATAATTTCAGTGAGAAACCTAAAGTTTGTGAAAAAGTTGACTATTTTTTTTAATTTGATCGCATTTGGCAGTGAAATGGTGGCATGAAATATACCAAAAAGGGCCAAGATCAATACTTGGGGTTGTCTACTACACTACACTAAAGCTAAAATTAACCCTACAAGCTCCCTAATTAACCCCTGCACTGCTGAGCATAATACATGTGTGGTGCGCAGCGGCATTTAGCGGCCTTCTAATTACCAAAAAGCAACGCCAAAGCCATATATGTCTGCTGTTTCTGAACAAAGGGGATCTCAGAGAAACATTTACAACCATTTGTGCCATAATTGCACAAAATGTTTGTAAATGATTTCAGTGAGAAACCTAAAATTTAGAAAAATGTAAAGTTTTTTTTTATTTGATCACATTTGGCGGTGAAATGGTGGCATGAAATATACCAAAATGGGCCTAGATCAATACTTTGGGTTGTCTACTACACTACACTAAAGCTAAAACTACCCCATAAAAGCTCCCTACATGCTCCCAAATTAACCCCTTCACTGCTGGGCATAATACACGTGTGGTGCGCAGTGGCATTTAGCGGCCTTCTAATTACCAAAAAGCAACCCCAAAGCCATATATGTCTGCTATTTCTGAACAAAGAGGATCCCAGAGAAAAATTTACAACCAATTATGCCATAATTGCACAAGATGCTTGTAAATAATTTCAGTGAGAAACCTAAAGTTTGTGAAAAAATTTGTGAAAAAGTGAACAATTTTTTTTATTTGATCGCATTTGGTGGTGAAATGGTGGCATGAAATATACCAAAATGGGCCTAAATCAATACTTTGGGATGTCTTCTAAAAAAATATGTATACATGTCAATGGATATTCAGGGATTCCTGACAGATATCAGTGTTCCAATGTAACTAGCGCTAATTTTGAAAAAAAAAAATGGTTTGGAAATAGCGAAGTGCTATTTGTATTTATGGTCCTATAACTTGCAAAAAAAAGCAAAGAAGATGTAAACATTGGGTATTTCTAAACTCAGGACAAAATTTAGAAACTATTTAGCATGGGTGTTTTTTGGTGGTTGTAGATATGTAACAGATTTTGGGGGTTAGAAAAAGTGTGTTTTTTCCATTTTTTTCTCATATTTTATAATTTTTTTTATAGTAAATTATAAGATATGATGAAAATAATGGTATCTTTAGAAAGTCCATTTAATGGCGAGAAAAACGGTATATAATATGTGTGGGTACAGTAAATGAGTAAGAGGAAAATTACAGCTAAATACAAACACCGCAGAAATTTAAAAATAGCCTTGGTCCCGAACGGACAGAAAATGGAAAAGTGCTGTGGTCATTAAGGGGTTAAAAAAACAACACTTTTTTGACTGTGAAATAATAGCAGTCAGTTTCCTTCACACGTGTGCGTTTCAGGGCCTGCCAGGGCACAGTGTCACACCAGTGCAACTCATATCTGGTATAACAGTAGTGTACATTAAAAAAAAAATAGAAATTTGACTTTGAAATAATAGCAGTCAGTTTCCTTCACACTTGTGCGTTTCAGGGCCTGCCAGGGCACATTGTCACACCAGTGCAACTCATATCTGGTGTAACAGTAGTGTACATTGAAAAAAAAAATAGAAATTTGACTGTGAAATAATAGCAGTCAGTTCCCTTCACACGTGTGCGTTTCAGTGCCTGCCTGCCAGGGCACAGTGTCACCCCAGTGCAACTCATATCTGGTGTAACAGTAGTGTAAATTAAAAAAAAACAACACTTTTTTGACTGTGTTAAATAATAGCAGTCAGTTTCCTTCACACGTGTGCGTTTCAGGGCCTGCCTGCCAGGGCACAGTGTCACACCAGTGCAACTCATATCTGGTGTAACAGTAGTGTAAAGTATATATGTATATTAAAGTGTGCGCAAGAGGCACCAAACTGCTCCAATCCTAAAGTCCCTAACGTTAGGGAAAAAAGATAATCAAAGAACAAAAATATATGGAGAAGCGCTAAAAGAAGCTAAAGGTGCAATGTTAAAACACAATGTGAGATATATAACATGCTATGCAAAAGGATTTAATCAATCATTCAGATAGAATACAAATTCTGTAAAGAAAGAATACATAAATGTAAAGACATTAAAAATCGGACGTCTCTTCAATTTCTGGTGTCATCTTTATTATTCTTAATTTATTTTTTCACTGTTAGTGCACGTGAATATTTCCTCATAAGTAGAGCCAGACTTATTTATATTTGAATATGTCAGAAATATCTGTCCTTATACCTAAATTTATATAAGACTATAGTTATTTTTGTATATGGTTTTTTTGTTATAACTCTCTGTGTAAGAGTGTCTGTTTAAAACTCCTTTTGCCTTTTAATTTAAGTTGCCAATACTGTTGCCAATAGATCAACCGTAGTGAATACACCTATTATACTAATTGATTCAACCTGAACAATAGGTAGAAGTTTGGACTGTTTAAAAGGAAGCTGTGACTGGAGCAAATTCATCTTGAGAAAGCCCTGTAAGAGGGAGAAACACGTTGATGATAAGCCACAGCTATCCTGTACTTTATACTACACCTATAAGGACTCTAATATTATACTGAGAAGTACAAGATTTTAAGCTAAATCCATTGTGCTGTATGCAATTCTACGGAGAGCACTAGGACCGCACTGGGAAGGACACGGTCTTAAGCCAAGCCGGTTCCAAGATTTTGCATCAAAGCCCGTGGGCTGCAAGAAGTTCTGAAAGAGAGATTCAGATGTAAGTCGACACAAAGTAACGAGCCTAACCCTGCGTGCTGTTTTGCACTAAGAGCGGGGATTTTTCACTTCATTGATCTATATTATAGCGGCCGCTATACTCCACTTGTCAGCGATCCTGACCAATAGGATCTTCTCTTGGGAGACAATACCTCTGACCAGTGACGTCACTGGACACGCATACGCCTCACAGAGGTGTTATCGAGCAAACAGACGGAACTTTAGAAGGTAATACGTATGAAACTTACCTGGAACTGATCCCTTTATGTGATCCTGTTTTTGAGGGCCCATGCAATCTATCTGATTAATACAGAGACTTAATCTATCATATTGGCAACAGCAGTTATTTGTTTTTATCTAATCTTGTTTTTTACTATATCGGAGACGTCCGATTTTTAATGTCTTTACATTTATGTATTCTATCTTTACAGAATTTGTATTCTATCTGAATGATTGATTAAATCCTTTTGCATAGCATGTTATATATCTCACATTGTGTTTTAACATTGCACCTTTAGCTTCTTTTAGCGCTTCTCCATATATTTTTGTTCTTTGAGTAACAGTAGTGTACATTTAAAAAAAAACAACACTTTTTTGACTGTGAAATAATAGCAGTCAGTTTCCTTCACGCGTGTGCGTTTCAGTGCCTGCCAGGGCACAGTGTCACACCAGTGCAACTCATATCTGGTGTAACAGTAGTGTACATTTAAAAAAAAAAAAAATACAATTTTGACTGTAATAGATTGAATAGCAGTTAGTTGTCTGCAAGCGTGTGTGTCAGGCCTACAGCGTCTACTCTGCCAACTTCTGCCAGTGCACAGTGCCACTCATATCTGTTGTCACAGTAGCTTGCACGCATAGTACCACTAATCGAGAAAAAAAATGACAGGCAGAGGCAGGCCATCCCGCAGGGGCCGTCGTGGTCGTGGTGCTGTGATTCCCTTTGGCCCTAGAATAATGCCCAGTGTTCAGAGGCCACGTACCCTGAACTCGAACAGTTCTGAGGACATAGTTGACTGGCTAACACAGGGCATCCAATCTTCTACAGCTTCCGCTCGGAACCTTGATGCACCATCCTCCTCCAGCTTAGCTCCGGGCACCTCTCAAGTTACCACTCACCCGCCTGCCGCCACCACCAACACTAGCACCACAGCCGCTTCACTTGATCTGTCAGAGGAGTTATTTACACATCAGTTGGAAGAAATGAGTGATAGTGATGTGCAACCATTATTGACAGAGGATGTAGATAACAGGGATATGTCTCAGTCAGGCAGCATTACACACATGGACGTACGGTGTGATGATGATGATGTTGTACCCGCTGCTGCTTCCTTTGCTGAGTTGTCAGATACAAGTGAAGTGGTTGATGATGACGATGCGTCCGTGGTTGTCACTTGGGTGCCCGCTAGAAGAGAAGAAGAACAGGGGGAAAGTTCAGATGGGGAGACAGAGAGGAGGAGGAGACGAGTTGGAAGCAGGGGGAGGTCGTCGCAAGGAGCTAGTGGCACAGTCAGACAGCATGCATCGGCACCCGGGGTCAGCCAGACAGCACGCCAATCAATGCATGCTGTTGCCACCACCAGAATGGCGTCATTGCAGAGCTCAGCAGTGTGGCATTTTTTTGTGTGTCTGCTTCTGACAACAGCGATGCCATTTGCAACCTGTGCCAAAAGAAACTGAGTCGTGGGAAGTTCAACACCCACCTAGGTACAGCTGCTTCGCGAAGGCACATGATCGCACATCACAAACGCCTATGGGATCAACACATGAGTACAAGCAGCACACAAACTCAAAGCCGCCATCCTCCTCCTGGTCCAGCATCTTCAGCCACGTCAACCACTGCTGTCCTCCTTGCCCTCTCTCAACCATCCGCCACTCCGTCTCTCGCCTTGAGCAGTTCCTGCTCATCTGCCCACAGTCAGGTGTCTGTCAAGGACATGTTTGAGCGTAAGAAGCCAATGTCACAAAGTCACCCCCTTGCCCGGCATCTGACAACTGGCTTGTCTGAACTCTTAGCCCGCCAGCTTTTACCATACAAGCTGGTGGAGTCTGAGGCGTTCCAAAAATTTGTAGCTATTGGGACACCGCAGTGGAAGGTACCCGGCCGAAATTTCTTTGCACAAAAGGCAATCCCCAACCTGTACTCGATTGTGCAAAAGGAAGTAATGGCATGTCTGGCACACAGTGTTGGGGCAAGGGTCCATCTGACCACTGATACCTGGTCTGCAAAGCATGGTCAGGGAAGGTATATCACCTACACTGCGCATTGGGTAAACCTGCTGATGGCTGCCAAGCATGGAATGCGTGGCTCTGCAGAGGAGTTGGTGACACCGCCACGACTTGCAGGCAGGCCTGCTGCCACTTCCTCTACTCCTCCTACTCCATCCTCTTCCATAACCTCCTTGGCTGAGTCCTCTTCTGCTGCTGCGTTTTGCTCCACATCAGCGGCACCCCCCCCAGCTCCCCAGGTACTATTCCACATCCCGGATACGGCAGTGTCACGCCGTCTTGGGGTTGACTTGCCTGAAAGCAGAGAGTCACACCGGACCAGCACTCCTGTCCGCCCTGAACGCACAGGTGGATCCGTGGCTGACTCCGCACCAACTGGAGATCGGCAAAGTGGTTTGTGACAACGGAAGAAATTTGTTGGTGGCATTGAATTTGGGCAAGTTGACACATGTGCCGTGCATGGCACATGTGTGTTATCTGATTGTACAACGCTTTGTGCATAAGTACCCAGGCTTCCAGGACGTCCTGAAGCAGGCCATGAAGGTGTGTGGCCATTTCAAGCATTCCTACATGGCCATGGCGCACTTTTCAGATATCCAGCAGCGAAACAACATGCCAGTGAGGCGCTTGATTTGCGACAGCCCGACACGTTGGAATTCAACACTCCTAATGTTCGACCGCCTGCTCCAACAAGAAAAAGCCGTTAACGACTATTTGTATGACCGGGGTGCTAGGACAGCCTCTGCGGAGCTGGGAATTTTTTTGCCACGTTACTGGACGCTCATGCGCAATGCCTGTAGGCTCATGCGTCCTTTTGAGGAGGTGACAAACCTAGTCAGTCGCACCGAAGGCACCATCAGCGACATCATACCATTTGTTTTCTTCCTGGAGCATGCCTTGCGAAGAGTGCTGGATCAGGCCGTAGATGAGCGTGAAGAGGAAGAGTTGTGGTCACCATCACCACCAGAAACAGCCTTATCAGCATCACTTGCTGGACCTGCGTCAAAGCTGGAAGAGGATTGTGAGGAAGAGGAGTCAGAGGAGGAATGTGGCTTTGAGGAGGAGGAGGAAGACCAACCACAACAGGCATCCCAGGGTGCTCGTTGTCACCTATCTGGTACCCGTGGTGTTGTACGTGGCTGGGGGGAAGAACATACCTTCAGTGAGATCACTGAGGACAAGGAACGGGACATGAGTAGCTTGGCATCCAACCTTGTGCAAATGGGGTCTTTCATGCTGTCGTGCCTGTTGAGGGACCCTCGTATAAAAAGGCTGAAGGAGAACGACCTGTACTGGGTGTCCATGCTACTAGACCCCCGGTATAAGCATTAAGTGCCTGAAATGTTACCGAATTACCGCAAGTCAGAAAGGATGCAGCAGTTCCAAAATAAATTAAAAAGTATGCTTTACACAGCGTATAAGGGTGATGTCACAGCACAACGGGAATCTAACAGGGGAAGAGGTGAAAGTAATCCTCCTCCTCCCACGACCACGCCGGCAAGGACAGGACGCTTTACAGACGTGTTGTTGATGGAGGACATGCGGAGCTTTTTAAGTCCTACGCATCGCCACAGCCCTTCGGGGTCCACCCTCAGAGAATGACTTGACCGACAGGTAGCAGACTACCTCGCCTTAACTGCAGATATCGACACTCTGAGGAGCGATGAACCCCTTGACTACTGGGTGTGCAGGCTTGACCTTTGGCCTGAGCTATCCCAATTTGCGATAGAACTTCTGGCCTGCCCCGCTTCAAGTGTCCTGTCAGAAAGGACTTTCAGTGCAGCAGGAGGTATTGTCACTGAGAAGAGAAGTCGCCTAGGTCAAAAAAGTCTAGATTACCTCACCTTTATTAAGATGAATGAGGGATGGATCCCGAAGGGACTGACAGTGGGCGATACATTCGACTAAAAAAGGCCTGATGAGATGAGCTGCCTTGGGCTAAAAATGGTCCACACGCTGCTGTATTTTATCTCTGAATGCCGGATGACTTGCGTGACTTATCCGCCACCAACTAGGGTTCAAGCCGCAATGTTTTAGGGCACTTTCTGCCTGGGAAACAAACATCAATTTTTCTGGCCGCTGCTACAGCAGCAGCTGCAACAATACCTAATTTTTCAGGCATGTGTACATGCCTAATTTTTCTGGCATCTGGTGCTGCACTGTGGCTTCAAAAACCAAACCAAAAAAAGGCACATAACAGGGATTAAACTTATAGGAATAGTACTACTTAACACACCTTATAATAACGCAACGCAGAGAGAGGAGTCTGAAGAACAGGAGTCAGAGGAGGAAGGTGGCTTTGAGGAGGTGGAAGACCAAACACAGCAGGTGTTCCAGGGGGCTTGTTGTCACGTTTCAGGGACCCTTGGTGTTGTACGTGGCTGGGTGGAGGAAGAGACCTTCAATGACATCAGTGAGGACAAGGAACGGGACATGGCTAGCTTGGTATCCAACCTTGTGCAAATGGGGAGTTTGCGGTTGTTTGCGGTGCGTTAAATGGGGAGTTTGGTCTGTCACTGTGAAGCAGTGACGTGCTTTAATAGGAGGCAGGGGAGGCAGTGCCTCCCCTGTCCAATGAGGGAAAAAAAGATTTTTATTCTTATTTATTAAAAAAAAAAAAAAAAAGTGTTTGTTACTTCATTCTTTTGTTGGCCAGGGATTACTCATTATGTTACAGCGCTTTGCGCATGCGCCGTGCAAATATTCAGCATCCATATTCCATTGTTGCGCAATTAGGAGGCAGTGAGCCGGTCCGCTGCCCTCCATTAATTGCGCAACATGGATCTGGAGCTGCGCCACCCACTGGTGACTTGCCTGGGCCTGATACAAGCTCCAATGGAGGCGGTTCTCAAAACCGCCTCCATGATGAGCTAGGTCACCTCAGCCAATCACAGCTTCAGCAGCACTGCGGGGAGGTGTGCCTGCTGGGCTGCTGATTGACAGGTGTGGGCCATGTGACATTTTGACGTTGCGCTGTCACTGGTGGGAAGAGTAGACTCAGGAGGGAGCTGCTGCTGAGAGAGTCTCTGCGTGCGACTGTGTGCCTGACCGGACCGTGCTGCCCTACTGCAGAGGTGAATAGGGCGCTGCGGCTGAACTCTCCAGCATGGACAACGATGCCGCAGACCGGGGAATCACTCAGAGCTCCTTGTCGAAATACCTGGACGGCGGCTTCTGGAGCATGAAGAATGAGCTACGGATGCAGATTGCTGAGAGCCCACTCTTCCAGCAAGGTACCAATGGGGGGGATAAAGGGCTATGCTAAAGTGGTAGCCAGGGTCCAGTAGTAGTTGTATTATAATAATGCACCCAAAGGCCTGGGCTCTATTCATTGCTTTTCAGGATGTGGACCTGGGGGCACTGTAAGTGTCTTGCTGTGACAACATTATAATAAGGTTGTGTGATATTATATATTATTGGTGTGACTGTAGTGTGGTATCATGATTTTAATGAATGTTTGATATGCTAATTTTGTGCCATTGAGGCTGTTGGTGACAGTATTGTTGTATGATGAAATGGTGGCCTTGTCGTCGCGTGACACTGTATGGGTATATAATTGCGGTGGTCAAAGACTACCGTGTTATGTTAGTTTTATGTTTTACAGTATGATGGTGTGACAGTGCTTAATGGATCTGTGGCATTCTGGCAGGGTGGTTCTGTGGTATCATGGATGGATATGCTGTAGATCATACTATATATGTTATAGGGAAGTTATATTATGTTTCCTTCTTTAGTTTATATTGCTAGGTGATATTTATACAATTTAAACCGTTATATGCATTTAGAAAGAGCATGCAATTTTAAATAACTTTCCAAATTACATCTAATATCTGGTTTTCTTCATTCTTCTGATATCCTTTGTTGAAAATCATATCTAAATATGCTCAGTAGCTACTGAGCATATTTAGATGTGCTTTTCAACAAAGGATATCTGTTTTTCTTCATTCTTTTGATATCATTTGTTGAAAATCATATCTAAATATGCTCAGTAGCAAATGAGCATATTTAGATATGCTTTTCAACAAAGGATATCTGATTTTCTTCATTCTTTTGATATCCTTTGTTGAAAATCATATCTAAATATGCTCAGTAGCTACTGAGCATATTTAGATATGATTTTCAACAAAGGATATCAAAAGAATGAAGAAAATCAGATATCCTTTGTTGAAAAGCATATCTAAATATGCTCAGTAGATACTGATTGGTGGCTGCATATAGATACCTCATGCGATTGGCTTGCCCATGTACATTGCTATTTCTTCAACAAAGGATATCTAAAGAATGAAGGCGTATCCGATTCCTAGCCACTGCCTCACCAGCCTCTGAAGTCACTGCACATCACTGCTGTGAAGCGGGCGTAACCCTTACACTACCTGATCAATACAACATCATACCTGATGTTTTAAAGCACGTTATTCCAAACAATTTAGGAATGTTAGGTGATTTGTGCACTTTATGGATTAAAACCAGACTCTGCATCAACTATGTAATTTTCCATGGGAGTTTTGCCATGGATCCCCCTCCGGCATGCCACAGTCCAGGTGTTAGTCCCCTTGAAACAACTTTTCCATCACTATTGTGGCCAGAAAGAGTCCCCGTGGGTTTTAAAATTCGCCTGCCTATTGAAGTCTATGGCAGTTCGCCCAGTTCGCCGGTTCGCGAACTTTTGCGGAAGTTTGCGTTCGCCGTTCGCGAACCCAAAATTTTATGTTCGCGACATCACTAGTCATATGTATGACTGCCAGGCAGGTTGGGATAGCGTTGTAGATATCTACATTGCCAATAGGATAGGACTTTTACACTTAGCAATTGACCTTACTTAACTAGTGAGCTACTGTTGCATAGTATACAAAATATCTCTTTTTCAATTGTGATTGTCCAGAGTACCATGTCTAATTATTATTTATGAGGGCTTAGCTCTCCGTAAGCTGTCTGTTTAAATTAGGATCGCTACATAGCGTGACTCTCCAGGCTAGAAAAACACATAGCTACATGTCTATCTGTCTCATTGGCAGCCGAGGCACAACTAAGGTCACAAACAGGTTGCATATTGCATACGGTTACTATATCCCTATGCTTAGATGTTACTACTAACCACAACCTAATACCACTTCTATAGTAATTTAAACCCTCTCTGACTAGGTACAGATGGTAATTGGTCCATTGCACGAATGTTAAATCTTTACTGTTTACACGTATAACCTTATTCACCTGCAGTAGCCTTCAACCTCACACCCCACCCTTGGAGTAAGCAAACCCCTAACCAACAGATTCATATGCCCCTTAAACACACAATTCTATGAAATTACTATTCCAGGGCTTCTTGTCTATATCCATAGGCTAGTTATATTGTAGCTAACTTAGGGTTTATTTTACAGAGTATTTAGTTTTAAATAGGAATTATTTAGGTATTAATAGTAGGTTTTATTTAGATTTATTTTAATTACATTAAAGTTAGGGATGTTAGGGTTAGACTTAGGGTTAGGGGTTAAAAACTTTAGTATAGTGGTGGCGATTTTGTGGGCAGCAGATTAGGGGTTAATAACAGTAATGTAGGTTGCGGCGATGTTAGGGACAGCAGATTAGGGGTTAATAATATTTAACTAGTGCTTGCGATGCGGGAGTACGGCGGTTTCTATGTTTATTATAGTGCTGCTGATGTCCGGAGCGGCAGAATCGGGGTTAATAATTTTATTTTAGTATTTGCGATGCAGGAGGACCTCGGTTTAGGGGTTAATAGGTAGTTTATGGGTGTTAGTGTACTTTTTATCACTTTAGTTATGAGTTTTATGTTACGGCGTTGTAGCATAAAAGCCATAACTACTGACTTTCAGTTTACTGTATGGATCTTGTAGTTTTAGGCTGTACCGCTCACTTTTTGGCCTCCCAGGCAAACCCGTAATACAGGTGAAAAGGAAGTCCCATTGAAAAAGGACTTTTGGAAAGCTGCGGTAGTTGCGTTGCGTTCCGGACAAAAAAGTGTGCGATGCAGCTAAACCTGCAAGACTCGTAATACCAGCAGTAGTAAAAAAAGAGCCTTAACGCTGCTTTTTCACTCATACCGCAAAATTCGTAATCAAGCCGATTGAAAATAGGAGGATTTTGTACAAGTTAAACTCATTTAAAAACAAAATTGCATTGCCCTGATTTCAATTATATCATTATTTTAGAACATAAATCAACGAAGTAATTTTGAAAAGTAAATGTAATTTTTTTTAACCCCTTAATGACCAGCAGCATACCCTATACATCAGGGTCTCAATAGTGTGGTCTTGCCTATGGCTATTTTAGGAAGCCTACAGGAGGGAGGGTGTAATAGCGCCGTCTTGCCGCTCGCGGCAAGACCCTCGCTATTATTAATAGACAAGCCCTTAACAACCATACATGGTACGTCGCGGTGGTTAAGGAGTTAAAAATCTTCATTCTCTTGGTATCCGTTGTTGAAAAGCAAGTAGGTAGTCTCAGGAGCATGCATATGTATGGAGCATTTTATGGCAGTAGTTTTACAAGAATGCTTTTAACAATGTTATACAAACACTGGTGCTGTCTAGTGCTCAAAAGTATTCTTCCAAAACTGCTGACAAATTGTGCTCGAGACACATGCACTCCACAACAAAGAATCCCATTAAAACAAATTAAATTTAATAAAAAAATGCCCTTTTTTTTTGTTTTATGAGTATATGTTACACAAACAACAACCTTAAACAGAAGCATCATCAGCCCTGTATGAGTCACAGGCCCTTTTCTGCTGAGGAGACAGAGAGAGAATTATAGAGAAGACACCTATGGTCAGTAGATTTATTACTAAACAAAATATAATTACAAATTGATTTACACGCACAACTAAACAGGCACTGTGCATTTTCATAAAAATATGCACACAAATATACAGAATTTAAACACGTCATATTTTTTTTCCCTAGAGTGTGATGGATTAATGAGTGGTGTATTTGTGTGAAAACGTTAGTGCACGTGTGTGGGAGAGTAAATAAAGGCAGATGGAAAGAGGGAAAAGCTTCTCCAGGAAGGATAAATCAATCAGAATGGCAGAACTAGGGCTCCTTAGAGAAAAGAATTTAGAAGCTGTAGCAGCTACTTATGAGGGCCCTAGTCAGAAGTTCATGGGGTGTTGCTTCAGAATCAATAAAACAAAGAATACAACAAGGGTAAGGCCAAGCGCACATCTGGGTCATAAAATCGGTTTGTATGAGGAAGAGGAAGGATTTGAGCAACAACAGCTCCAAAGCCAGAATTTTATGCAATCCCAAAGGATTCCTGAAAGGCTTAGGGGATCCATTTAAAAGGGACAGTGTACATTCTTTTACCTGAATGTGTTTCCATTGACTTGTTATACAAGCTACAGAGTATAAAATGTATAAGAAAGTGCTTCTATATGTTTACTTTTTGTATATGAAATTGCTGGTTTTGTTCTTTGAACTATTGAAAATGATAATTTCTTTCATAAAGGTGGTGTAAGTCCACAATCTATTACTCCTTAGAGTTACTCTTCCCTACCACTAGGAGGAGAAAAAGGTTCCCAAACCTCAAGAGCTTTATAAAACCCCTCCCACTTCACCGGTACCTCAGTCTTGTCTTCGCCTCCACTGGAAGAGTTTGAAGATGTGCATTTGATTCTTCAGTGATGGGGGTTCTCTGACAGAATTGAGGCCCATTTCCCCTCAGAGTACAGTGATTGTTGGGGGGATGCATTTAGAGTATGGGTAATGACATTTAGTCACAAGCCTTTCCACGGATGTTGCAGGGAGTTGTCCGTCTCCCGTTGGTTCATCAGTATATGCCTATTCCAGATTATCAACAAACAACAAAGAAAAAGTGAATTTCAGAGCCAGGTAGCCAGTGCAGTCCGAAGTTTATTCAGCTGGGAGACATCCAACAATAAGGTAGGACTCCTGCCAACTGACGCATTTAGCGCATGCGAACATGCGCTTCATCAGAGATCCAGATTATCTGCTGTTATGTTTCAGCACTGGTTTTTGACTTCCTACTGGTTTCTTGCAGTAGTGGGGTGCCTATTGGTAAGCACTATATTTATATTACTTGGCCCCCTAAAAGCTGCTTAGGTTATTGTTATATATATGATTTATATATTTATGACCTTTGGACAGTAATCTATATTTTATTCAATAAATCACCTTTAAAAACTCTATATGGTATTTTTTTATATACATTTTCTCACCCACATTCTTTTTTTTAAAGTTTCTAGCATTTTTCATGCGGTTATACTTTTTAAATGCATGCCAGACTTTTTTCACACATATAGTTTTTGGGGCACGGTGGTGCTTGTCGGCTTCCGCACCTGCATGCGTCAGTGTACGTTTTGCCCTTTTTTTCCTTTCTATGATGCCAGATTAACGCGTGCAATCTTTATAGATAATATAGATAAGGAGGCCTATTTATCAAATGTCTGTCGGACCTAATCCGACAGTACAGAGCAGGTCCAACAGACCGCTGAATGCGGAGAGCAATACATTCTCCGTATTCAGCATTGCACCAGCAGCTCTTTTGAGCTGCTGGTGCAACCCTCCCCCTGCAGATTTGCGGTCAATCAACCCGATCAGAGCAGGCGGACAGGGTTAGGGAGCAGCAGTCTTTAGACCGTTGCTTCATAACTGCTGTTTCTGGCGAGTCTGAAGACTCGCCAGAAACATGGGCCCTCAAGCTCCATTTGGAGCTTGATAAATGGGCCTCATAGTGTGTGATAGCACACCAATCCTCCAGGGGGCACTCTTAATGCATATATGATATAAAAATGATTATAACAACAACAAATAATCAAATATAATCAATATAAGGAATCAGATGAAATGAAATGAAAAAAAGTATTCCTTTAGACTGACAAATAATAGTCCATACAACCAATACTGTCTAAAAGGTTAACGTGGCTCCAAAACAATGTAGTGGTCAGCTCTCTGTCATAGGAGGGTCAGAATCCTCATGATACGATTGATCTAGAAGAGAAGAACACAGAGGCACCCAATGGCCTAATACCAAAACACACAGGATGGATTCAAATAAGCAGGAAATATACTCACAAACAAAGAGCACCCTAGGGTGCAAGAAAACAGACTGGAACCTTGCAGTTGCCCAGCAAACTGAATAAGCACAGCCAGAAATCCAAGGAAGAGTCCACGCCTGTGGGGTCCAGGATATTCCTATATAAAGGGACACAGAGCCAACATAGCCCAGCACAGTTTGAAACAGGATGTGTGTATGAAATAGGCATACTTACATATTTTTAAAGCACCTCCAGGTGCAATAGACACAGGCTGGAGCTTCTCAGCCGCCCAGTTGACTGGTTCCAAAGGTTTCAGCAAGCAAAAATTTGTTCCCAAAAAGGATCAAGAATAAAGATTGTCCCCAGATAAAACACAGTAGCAAGTGTATAAATTAAAAAAACATTTTATTAAAAGCAACGTGTTTCTCAGCCTCTATGGGCTGTTTCCTTAGGCTATTGAATAAAAATAATGAACATACACTTACTTGGATTTCTGGCTGCACTTATTGAGTTTGCTGGGCAACTGCGAGGTTCCAGTCTGTTTTCTTGCACCCTAGTGTGCTCTTTGTTTGTGAGTATATTTCCTGCTTATTTGAATCCATCCTGTGTGTTTTGGTATTTGGCCATTGGGCGCCTCTGTGTTCTTCTCTTCTAGATCTTTTTTAGTATACTAGATGTCCTGGGTGCGTCACATTTCTGCTTTTTTGAGTTTTGTATTTGTCATTTTTTCCAGAGGGGGTGTTTCCCTTTCTTCAAGATCTATTTCATGGGGGATATTACCATCTAGCTGTATGCTTTTTATTATTATGGAACCTTCTGATTCTGTCCCTACATGTACCCTAGAAGCTGAGTTACCTTAACACCCTCCTACCAGTGTAAAGTAATGTAAACAGGCTGAGCTTTCGACTCAGGCTAATTTATGTAATAATATTTTAATGCATTCTAATCAAACTGGTGCTGCTCTTGCTTCTAAAGGTTTTATTGCTCCTTCTGTCTTTACCTTACAGGAGAATGCTCTTACTTTCAACCCTGGCATAAACGGTCAGTTCAGAGTTTATCTTCTACTAGTTTGCAGCTTGCTGAGGCTAATGTTTCTAGTTATAAACCTGCTGTATCCTCAGAGGGGGAAGTTTTTTTCAGATCAGGGGGCTTCCACTGATCATGAATCAAATACATCCTCTTATTCATTAAAAATTGAGCATATTTTTGATGATTTGTGAGGTTTTGATTACTCCAGAGGCTAAATATTCCAAGGTTAATGGAAATAAGCCTGTTAATTGTTTAAATTCAGTTTTTAAGCCTATGACTAAATCTCCAGATGTATTTCCAATCCCTGACGCAGTCTCTGAGATTGTTTCCAGAGATTGGGCTAAGACAGGTATTAGTTTCAATCCTTCTATAAGGTTTAAGATAATAAATCCGTTACTAGCTTCTAATATTGAGCTTTGGGAAACTATTCCTAAAGTGGATGGGGCCATTTCTACTTTGGCTTAAAGGGACAGTCTACACCAGAATTTTTATTGTTTTAAAAGATAGATAATCCCTTTATTACCCATTTCCCAGTTTTGCATAACCAACACAGTTATAATAATATACTTTTAACCTCTGTGATTATCTTGTATCTAAGCCTCTGCAAACTGCCCCTTTTTTCAGTTATTTTGACAGACTTGCAGTCTAGCCAATCAGTGCCTGCTCCCAGATTACTTCACGTGCACGAGCACAGTGTTATCTATATGAAATATGTGAACTAACACCCTCTAGTGGTGAAAAACTGTTAAAATGCAATCTGAAGGAGGTGGGCTTCAAGGTCTAAGAAATTAGCATATGAACCTCCTAGGTTAAGCTTTCAACTAAGAATACCATGAGAACAAAGCTAAATTGGTGATAAAAGTAAATTGGAAAATTGTTTAAAATTACATGCTCTATCTGAATCATGAAAGTTTATTTTGGCCTAGACTGTCCCTTTAATATACTACTATTCCTTTGGAAGATTTTTCTTCATTTAAAGACCATTTATATAGGAAGTTAGAATCCTTCCATAGGATGACTTTTCAGCAGGATGGTTATCTTTTTAGACCATCAATTTCAATTGCTGATGTGTCTGCTTCTTCTTCCTTTTGGTTGAATAGTCTTTCAGAACAGTTTTCTGATGATTCTGCTAATGAAGATTTTTGTGGAATTGCTCAAATGTGCAAATTCTTTAATTTATGATGCTGGATGTTGGATCTAAAGGCAAATTTCTTAGCGTTCCTACTTTCAAAATCGAGGCTATTTGAATTATTCTACCTTTTTGTTCAGCCAGGTAAGTTTATGTCCACAATAGATTTAAAGACTGCATACCTTCATAAGAACATCATCAGTTCATAAGGTTTATTTTTCTAGACAAGCATTTTCAGTTTGTTTCTCTACTGTTTGGTCTGGCTATAACTCCCAAAATATTCTCCAAGTTTCTAGGTACCATTTTTGCTGTCATCAGAACTCAGGGTATTGCTGTATTTAGTTACCTGGACGATACCTTGGTTCAAACTCCATCTTTTCATTTAGGAAAATCTCACACCGTAGACTGTTGTTCCTTCAACAAAATGGTTGAAAAATCAAAAGTATTGGTTGGTTCCAAAGGCAAAGGTTACATTTCTGGGGTGCACATAGATTTACTATCCATGCGATTATCTTTGACAGATCTAAGGAGGGAAAAATGAGTGTCTGACTGTCTAAATCTGCAGTCTCTTTTCTTTAATTCAGTTGCTACTTGCATGTAGGAATTGGGTCTCATCATCGCAACATGATGCAACATGCTGCACATTTTCACATATTCAGCATCTTATTATGCAGGGGGCTTATTTTGTTTGTCCTACTTGTTCAGTCATTACTAAAGATGCAAGTCTTTCAGGTTGGGGGGCCATATGGGGGTCTCAGAGAGCACAAGGGGTTTGGTCTCCTCAGGAGGGGAGTTTACATATTAATGTTCTAGAACACTGTGCAATTTTCAGAGCCATTCAGAGTTGGCATCAATTGAAAAGGGAGTTTATCTCCATCTTCAGACAATGTCACAGCAGTGGCTAATGTCAATTATCAAGGGGGGGGCTCACAGTCCCTTAGCCATGAGGGAAGTATTTCAAAATCTTTCCTGGGCAGAAATAAATGTTTGTCAAATTTCTGCTGTTCATATCCATGGAACAGATTTTCTCAGTCGTCAGTCCTTGCACCCAGGGGAGTGGTCTCTTCATCTGAGAGTGTTACGTCAGATAGTAGATTTTTGGGATCTTCCAGTGATAGATCAGCCTCTTGGCTGAATTACAAACTTCCTAGGTACTGTGCGAGGTCCAGGGATCCTGGAGCAGTGCTTGTGGATGCTCTGGTAGTTCCTAGGTCATTTTGACTAGCTTATGTCTTTCCACGACTGGTTCCACTCTATCCAGGATGATTGCCAGGATCAGACAAGAGGTGGCATCAGTAATTTGGATTGCTCCAGCTTGGCCTTGCAGAGTTTGGTATGCAGATCTAGTTCAGATATTCAGTCATCCTCCTTGGCCACTTCCTCATTGTTCAGACCTTCTGGTTCAAGGTATATTTTTACATCAGGAAAATCAAATCTTGAGTTTAATGGCATTGAGATTGAATGGATAGTTCTTAAACAGAGAAGGTTCTCTGATTCTGTTATTGAAACTTTAATACAGGCTCATAAATCTATGACCAGGAAAATTATTATAAGGTTTGGAAAACCCTTTATTTCTTGTTTTTTGAATAATGTTTTTTCATGGCATTCATTTAGAATCTCTAGGATTTTGCAGTCTTTCTAAGATTTTTTTTTATAAAGCTTTATCTGCCAGTTCTTAGTATGGTCAGATAATGTAATCTTTTTTCGGTTCTATTCCACAAAATGATTGCTATTCATTTTCCAGACATTCATGGTTTTGTTCAAGCTTTGGCTAAGATTAAACCTGTGGTTAAACCAATTTCTCCTCATTGGAGTCTTAACTTGGTTTTGAAGATTGTGCAGGCTCCTCCTTTTGAGCTTATGCATAAAGTATATATTAAGCTTCTTTCTTGGAAGGTTTTATTTCCTCAGGATAAAAGCAGTTTTAAGGACAAAATTTAATCTCTTGCCTAAAGTTGTGTTCTCAGACAATATTAGTTAGAATACTGTTGTTTCCTCTTTTTGTCCTAATCCCAAAAATGCTTCAGAGAGATATTTGCATAATTTGAATGTTGTTAGGGCATTTAAGTATTATCTTGATGCTACTATAGATTTTAAGATTTTTAGAACTTTTAGTTTGTTTGTTCACTTTTCTGGTTCTAGGAAAGGACTGAAAGTTTCTGCCGTTCCTTTGGCTTCTTGTTTGAAACTTCTGATTCATAATGCTTACATGGAGGCAGGTTAGCCTTCTCCTAAATGAGTTACTGCTCATTCTACAAGATCAGTTTCCACTTTTAAAATGAGACTTCTGTTGACCAAATTTTCAAGGCAGCTACTTGGTCTTCTTTGCATACTTTTACTAAATTCTACCATGTTAATGTTTTTGCTTCTTCTGAGTCAGCCTTTGGTAGGGAAGTCCTTCAGGCAGTTGTCTCAGCTTGATTTATTTCTGTCTGTTAGTTATTTTTAATTACATAAAAAATAATGCCCTTTTTTGGGTTCTTTTGGGGTTGTGGATTTAGTTTTCAGTGAAAAAAAGATGTTTCTTCAATTCCATCCTTTATGTTTCATTACTCATGGACTCCACTGTTTGGGTATTAGTTCCAAGTAGAAATGGATTGTGAACACTTACTACCCGTATGAAAGAAAACATAATTTATGCTTACCTGCTAAATTAATTTCTTTCATAGTGGTGAGAGACCCTACCCCAGTGTTAGATTTTTTTCTTGAGCACTCCTTTTATTTTTGCTCTTGTTTCTTTTTCTACCTCATTTTTCTTGGCTATACATTAGACTGAGGCACCTATTAGGTGGGAGGGGTTTTATAGAGCTCTTGGGGTTTGGGGATCTTTGCCTCCTCCTAGTGGTAGGGAAGATAAATTCCAAGGAGAAATGGATAGGCTATCACTACCATGAAAAAGAAATTAATTGATCAGGTAAGCATAAATTATGATTTTATTGTTTATCTCTTCTTCCTCCCACGTGCAATTTCTTCTGCTGGCTATGCTTACACGGGTTTACTTTAGCCCAGCAAAATCATCTATTTTAATGCTGACATAAAGTAAAACCATAATTCATGCTTACCTGATAAATTCACAATGCATCATTTCTGGGAATTCACCTCCTGACCAGTAGGAGGAGGGAAAGATTTCCAAAACTCCAAGAGTATTTAATCCATCCCACCTCTTTGGTATGTCAGTCTAATGTATAGCCAAGCAAGGACAAGTAGGAAAGGACAAAGCATGGAAAATGATGTGCAACCAATATCTTTCTCCAGGAAAAAAAACTAATTTAATAAACTTGGGCCAGGTTTGTGGACTCTCACCACCATTAAATGAATTTATCAGGTAAGCATAAAGGTGGTGAGTATCCACAATTCATTACTCCTTGGAACTAATACCCAAGCTGTGGAATCCACTAGTAATTATGGACAGGAGAAATAATTTTCCTGAGTAAGCTTGAACACTGAAAGTGCTAAGAATTTCCCTTAGTAAAGTTCAATGATGTTCAAACTTGAACATAAAAGTGAAAGATTCTGAATCTTGATCATCAGAAATAAATTATCCTTCACACATATCTGAGGTATCTGATTCTTAATCCCTGAGAAGCTGTTTAGCTGATTTGACTTTGGCCCCAATGATCGAAAGTGCTAAGTGGCGGCAAAGTATTCCAATGGATTCACCGATATGTTGAGGGAGGCTGTCAAAATATTCCAAGCACCTGACATAGCTGCTAACAGGCGGCATCAACGAGAGGCGTTTACTATACATACCATTGGTCGGCTATGAAGGCTAAAGATAACACCCAGCATCGCCACCCATTTTGGCGATGTATAGTAAATGATCCCTTGGAATATAACTGCTGTGCCTAACTACTAATTCTAACACCGCTAAACTGATGTACCCCACGATTGCAAACTAACACTGCAAGTATCTATCCTGTAACCCTTATACCACCACATACCCACCGCAAGTACCTATCCTGTAACCCTTATACCACCACATACCCACCGCAAGTACCTATCCTGTTAACCCCTATACCACCACATATCCCCCGCAAGTGCCTATCCTGTTAACCCCTATACCTCCACGTACCCACACAAGTACCTATTTTGTTAACCCCTATACTAGCACATACCCACCACATGTACCCATCTAAACTATTAACCCCTATACCACCACTAACCCACCGCAAGTACAATACACTATTAACCCCTAAACCGACACTAGTTCACTGCAAGTACTCTACACTATTAGCCCCTAAACCACCATTAGCCCATTATTTGTAGCTTTGTTATACAATGTTGCAAAACACTGCTGCCATAGAGTACTTAAGACACGTGCACACTCCTGAGCTCTTATTAGCCTACCTAGTTTTACTTGTCAATAAAATATACCAAGAGAACAAAACAAATTTGATAACAGAAGAGAAATTGGAAAGTTGTTTAAGATTAATTTTGACTACTGTCCCTTTCAAATTAAAAAAATCTTAGTTACTGAAAAATAAATAAGAAAGACAGTATCCAGAATAAAAAAACACAATTATACCTAACCCTAACCTTCATGCCCCATAAAAAACCCATCCAAAACAAAAGGACCTTTTGAAGCGCTTTGCCCTAAAGTAAATACAGTACAGCTCTTTTACAAATAAAAAATTTTTACAACACTCCACTCCCCAAAATAATAAAGTCTAACTAAAAACCTATCCTAAAAAATATAATTTAAAATAAAAAAGCCTATTCTTTAAAATAAAAAATAAAAAAAGCCCTAACTAAGCCCAAATTTTTACTCACCATGCGACAATCCAGCTCCTCATGATCCGACATTGGGCACTCTTCATCCTGGGTCCAGGAAACTGGGGTCCATCTTTGCAGAGGTGAACGTCGGCGGCTTCTTCCTCTGCTCTGCATCTTCTTTCTTCTAGTCTTCAGCTTTCTTCCTAGAGCCCTCATCTTCATGCCATCGCCACCACAAACAGAATTTTAGGATGTGCAGAACCCCTTTATATAGGGGTACCACTTCATCCTTATTGGCTGTTTTTTAATCAGCCAATAGCAAGAAAGTATTTATTTTAAACTATAATCATCCAATACGGGGAGTGTAGGTTAGCTCTGACGTAGGTGTAGGCAGTCGGTGGGAGGTAGCAAGGCAGAGCAGGGGGAGATGTGATGTAGGTATAGGCATTCAGGTGGAGTTAGCAGGGTGTGCTAGTGGGAGTTGATTCAGATATATTGACACCAGTGTGATATGTTTGAATCAGTGAAGTGCAATTTGAAAGGAGGGTAGCAGCCATGATTTGCAAAAGCTGAAATAAGCTGCACCAACGGATATTTGCGATCTTAAAAGCTTTTATTGACAGTTCATGGTAACTTCAATAAGAAGCATAGGACTTAAGTGACAAGCTGTGCTCAGGAATACACACATAGAACTATTGCTGACGCGTTTCAGCCCTTCTGGCCGTAGTCGTAGCTACAGTTCTTAATCCCAATTAACCTTATATGCACCTGTGTACAATTGTGATTGGATAAAATCTTTATCCTGGGCGTATTCCTGTTACACGCACCTTGGCAACAAACATTTCATAACAACCCTGCTAAAATTAACACTGCAAAGATCTGATGTTCACAATAACACTGAATTACTATTATACAGTAAGACTAAACAGCTGCCCTGCTTATTGAGAAAGGAAACTGAACAAATCAACTAACATTCATATTTGTAACTAAATAGGTTAATAATTACACCTCTTTCTTTGATGTGTTGATACAAATTTTACCCTTTCCCGTAGTTCTCATAGATAATACACCAGATAGTATTAATGAGAGCAAAAAGAGGAGGTTCTTCGGATACACTGTGGATTATTACTTAATACCCAGAATATTATTATTCCCAAAAATTTATTAAATCAAATTCAGAATTCAATCCTGTGGGAACCCTGGTCTTTAATTTGTGTATCCAAAAAACCTCTCTCTTCGCTAGCAAGCTATCTCTGTCACCTCCTCTTTTCTTACACTTCACTTGCTCAATAATGGTCCATTTAAATGAGGCCACACTCTTATTATGTTTAATTTTAAAGTGTTGTACTAGAGGGGTCGTGATTTTGCCTGCCTTAATATTGGTGATGTGTTCTCGAATCCTGTCATGAGCTTCTCTCGTGGTAAGACCAGTATATTGCACCCCACATTGGTCACATGTCAGAAGATAAACGACATAAGTGGCCCTGCAGTTTAAACATGAATAGTGTCTAAAGTTTTCTCCTGTAACAGTACTGGAGAACCCCTCACTTCGTTGCAAAACCCACAAGCTATGCATGGTGCATAGCTGCATCTATATTCTCCATTGAACCTTAGTCATGATGAATTAGATGCTTGGCTATACCTTAGCTGTGTGGGAGCAACAATATTTCCTATTATCAAACCTTTTCTGAAGGCAAATCTGCATCCTTTAGATACTATTTTGGTTAGATCTTCATCTGCTGTTAGCATCCGATAATGCTTACGTATGATATTACAGACTTTGTGATATTGTGTACTGTACTTGGTAACAAAAGTTACACCTTCAAAAGCCTCTTTTCTATTTTGTGTGCTCATTTGGGTGAGAAAATCCTGTCTCTCTCTAGCTGATAAAGATGATCTAACATGTGCAACCTCCCTTCTATTGTAGCCTCTTCTACAAAGGCGTTCCTCCAGGTCTAGGGCCTGTATTTCGTATTCTGCCTGAGTCTAACAGTATCTTTTAAGTCGTACAAATTGTCCTTTCATCACAGAAAAGAAAACCCTTTTTAGGGTGACTGCTTTTTGCGTGTAGGAGGGAGTTTTCAGAGATTGGTTTTCTGTATACTTTCGTCTGTACCCTCTCTTGTACCCCCATCAAAGTCACATCCAAAAAGTTAATCTGTGTGCTGCCAAAATCATGGGTAAACCTAATACCTGCTTTGTTATTATTCAACAAAGGGTTGAGAATGATTTAACAAGGTTGGCCTATACAGAAAATTTGAATAAGAATCAGAATCTCACTAAACAAGAGTCACTAACCCTTAGAGGACTTAAAGAAAATCAAAATTTGGTCATAAGAGCATCTGACAAGGGAGGGTCTGTGGTTGTCATGGACAAGGCTTTCTTTATTAAGGAAGCAACACGACAACTATCAGATCCCTCCCAATATGTAAGTTTAACCAGTGACCCCACTAAAAGGTTTAAACATGAATTATCCCATCTGATTGATGATGGGAAAGAAGCAGGTTTTTTGGATGAAAAGACCAGTAATTTTCTCACAATGGAGAATCCAGTGATGCCTATATTCAACTTTCTGCCGAAAGTGCATAAATCCCTTACAGATGTTAAGGGTCGTCAAATCATTAGTGGCATTGGCTCAATTTAAGAGCCAATGTCACAGTGGTTGGACGCTATTCTGCAACCACTCGTTCAAAATCTATCAAGCTATTTAAGGGACACAAAGCAACTTTTAATTGAAATGGACTCCTCCAAATGGCAGGGTAATTACAGTTGGGTGTCTGTAGATGTCACCTCGCTATATTCCAGCATTCCTCATAACAAGGGCTTGGAAGCAGTTTTCTTTTTTCTAAGGAGGGCAACGAATTACGATCCAAAATTTTGACGTTACATCCTTAGAGTCACGGAATTTTTGCTAACCCATAATTTTTTGGTGTTTGGGGGAGTCCATTACCTCCAGAGATGTGGGACAGCTATGGGGGCAAAATTTGCGCCCTCCTACGCAAACCTATTCATGGGTTGGTGGGAGCTGTCCCACATCTATGGAGGCGATGGACCCTGGAAAGCAAGGATAAAATACTATAGAAGATACATAGATGATCTTCTGATCATCTGGGAGGGAGGAGAAAAAGAGGTATTGGATTTTCTGGAAAATGTAAATAATAACACAGCAGGTATTAAGTTTACCCATGATTTTGGCAGCACACAGATTAACTTTTTGGATGTGACTTTGATGGGGGTACAAGAGAGGGTACAGACTAAAGTATACAGAAAACCAATCTCTGGAAACTCACTCCTACACGCAAAAAGCAGTCACTCAAAAAGGGTTTTCTTTTCTGTGATGAAAGGACAATTTGTACGACTTAAAAGAAACTGTTCGACTCAGGCAGAATACGAAATACAGGCCCTAGACCTGGAGGAACGCCTTTGTAGAAGAGGCTACAATAGAAGGGAGGTTGCACGTGTTAGATCATCTTTATCAGCTAGAGAGAGACAGGATTTTCTCACCCAAACGAGCACACAAAATAGAAAAGAGGCTTTTGAAGGTGTAACTTTTGTTACCAAGTACAGTACACAATATCACAAAGTCTGTAATATCATACGTAAGCATTATCGGATGCTAACAGCAGATGAAGATCTAACCAAAATAGTATCTAAAGGATGCAGATTTGCCTTCAGAAAAGGTTTGACAATAGGAAATATTGTTGCTCCCACACAGCTAAGTTCTAGCCAAGCATCTAATTCATCATGACTAAGGTTCAATGGAGAATATAGATGCAGCTATGCACCATGCATAGCTTGTGGGTTTTTGCAACAAAGTGAGGGGTTCTCCAGTACTGTTACAGGAGAAAACTTTAGACACTATTCATGTTTAAACTGCAGGGCCACTTATGTTGTTTATCTTCTGACATGTGACCAATGTGGGGTGCAATATACTGGTCTTACCACGAGAGAAGCTTGTGACAGGATTCAAGAACACATCACCAATATTAAGGCAGGCAAAATCACGACCCCCCTAGTACAACACTTTAAAATTAAACATAATAAGAGTGTGGCCTCATTTAAATGGACCATTATTGAGCAAGTGAAGTGTAAGAAAAGAGGAGGTGACAGAGATAGCTTGCTAGCGAAGAGAGAGGTTTTTTGGATACACAGATTAAAGACCAGGGTTCCCACAGGATTGAATTCTGAATTTGATTTAATAAATTTTTGGGAATAATAATATTCTGGGTATTAAGTAATAATCCACAGTGTATCTGAATAACCTCCTCTTTTTGCTCTCATTAATACTATCTGGTGTATTATCTATGAGAACTATGGGAAAGGGTAAAATTTGTATCAACACATCAAAGAAAGAGGTGTAATTATTAACCTATTTAGTTACAAATATGAATGTTAGTTGATTTGTTCAGTTTCCTTTCTCAATAAGCAGGGCAGCTGTTTAGTCTTACTGTATAATAGTAATTCAGTGTTATTGTGAACATCAGATCTTTGCAGTGTTAATTTTAGCAGGGTTGTTATGAAATGTTTGTTGCCAAGGTGCGTGTAACAGGAATACGCCCAGGATAAAGATTTTATCCAATCACAATTGTACACAGGTGCATATAAGGTTAATTGGGATTAAGAACTGTAGCTACGACTACGGCCAGAAGGGCTGAAACGCGTCAGCAATAGTTCTATGTGTGTATTCCTGAGCACAGCTTGTCACTTAAGTCCTATGCTTCTTATTGAAGTTACCATGAACTGTCAATAAAAGCTTTTAAGATCGCAAATATCTGTTGGTGCAGCTTATTTCACCTTTTGCAAATTTATTCGAGACCGAGCTTACACAGTGGATATTATAGTACAGCCTGGAGTTCATCTTTACCTGCACTCGCTAATACTTCCAGCCGCGAAGAGGAGCGGCATTAGGAGGAGTGGCCAGCTGGAGGCAAAGTTCCGGGTGACGTCAGACGCTGAGCAGCTGTTTGAGGAGAGGACCCAGGAGGGGAGCGGACATCAAACAGAGGCAAGAAGGGGTCTACAATTGACCACTCAAGTGCCTGGTATACTTGCCATTATCCGGTGATACTCCCCGTGGACGGGCCGACTCCGTAGCTGCAGCATCAACACTGGAGACACCGAGGAGGACCGAACAGCTGGGGTGAGTGAGTAGGGGAATTCCCTGCCTGCCTTTCACTTGTTTAACACATTACCGGGCAGAAGCATTTGTTGTTATTTTTCCTACCATTTGGACAATATACTGGTGCTCACACGATAAGTGAGTTAGCAGCCATGATTGTCTCGCCAGCTATCAGTTGGCGAGACTACATCACCATCACCTGAAGTAGTTAGTGTAGGTGTAGTACAACTTAGGTCCCGCCGGCAATATTTGGAGTATGCCTACATTGAAACTATTTTTAGTTTAAGTGAGCGCACTATCTGCGCCATGTTGGCCCACTTCAAATAGCCCCCCCCTTCGGCAGCAGCAAAATGCTGACAAGCTGTGTTGTTTGTGATGTGGGTGGTGACGTCATGCTCCCATTGACTTCTTTGGGAGAGACATTACCACTCGGTGGCACTGCTTGGCCATGCCCCTTGTTTTTAAAAAACCGAGGGCAGATCGTCGAACTGAGTGGCCAATGTCGATGTTTTGAACATCGGGGCCTTTGCAAGAATCAGAATAAGCAGATAAATCAACTGCAGCTTGATTGTCAGACATAGATCTCTTGTGCTTACTTGGAGAAGACATAGCCACCAACATTGCAGAAACAGATGAGCATACAAATTCTTTGAAACCTGTAGCAAAATCTGAAACACTTCCTTCTAGAGAAGAAACAGAAAGAGGACAGATTCCTTTAGAATGCATAAGGTGATCCATGCAAAGATGAGCTGGAGGATTAACAGGAGCAAAATTGCAAAAAAACACAATTAATGAAAATAAATGATCAGAGGATCTACTCTCTAAAGTATCTAAAGAAATGGGGATGGTTCCAGTATGCTCCATAACAAATAGATACAGATACAGTAATGGAGGGGGGAAAACAGAGTTACAACAGAATATGTTATTGTTTATAGATGGAGACAATAATACAAAATACTCAGGGGCTGATAGCAGCAAAGCCTGAAAGAGAGAGGACAAACTAATGGACTAGGAATAAGGTTAACTAAACCAATATAAAACACTTTGCTCTTAAAATTTTTGAAAATCTTACCACCTCCACTGAAACTGTAGATCAGCCAGAACGCAGGTAGAATAACTCAGTCTCTCAAACACAGTGCTGCAGACTCTTACAGCTTTAACTCTCTCAGTGCCGTCAGTGCAAAAAAAAGCATTCAAAGTAACGGGCGCGCTAATTAACAACAGAAGCGTGGTGCTAGATTGTGAGATTAAAGGACTGCTACGTCATTGCCCATCGTGTGATATGGAGAAGACAGTGAAAGACAGAAAAAGCTCTAATAAAGGACCCAAGGCATAATACAAATTGACAGGACAATAGAACTAAGGCACACAACAGAGAGTGGGAGCATGCAACAGTGTTATAATGACAGACAGAAGAAACTGACAGAGTGAGAGTGCGCTGGAGGCAAAACCTATTAACAAAAAAGGGTTAAGACAAGTTAAACAAAGAGCAAAAATAAATTAGTCCAAAAGTTGTCTCCCAATAACCCCTAGACATTTAATGCATAAAGTCTAGTGAATACTGTGGTATGTCTGTAAAATGTCCCCTGGCTATGATGTACAATGTGTAAGAGTACCTGCTAATAGCCTGTGGGCTATGTGAGTGTCATGTACAGTGTCCATACTTAAAGGGACAGTCAAGTCCAAAAAAAACTTTCATGTTTCAAATAGGGCATGTAATTTTAAACAACTTTCCAATTTACTTTTATCACCAATTTTTCTTTGTTCTTTTGGTATTCTTACTTGAAAGCTAGACCTAGGAAGGCTAATATGATAATTTCTAAGCCCTTGAAGGCCGCCTCTAATCACATGCTTTGTATTTGCTTTTCACAGCAGGGGAGAGCTAGTTCAGGTAAACCCTATAGATAACATTGTAAGCACGCCCGTGGATTGTGGCAGACACTGCACTAATTGGCTAAAATGAAAGTCAATAGATAATAAATAAAATGTCATGTGATCAGGGGTTTGTCAGAAGATGCTTAGATACAAGTTAATCACAGAGGTAAAAAGTGTATTATTATAACTGTGTTGGTTATGCAAAACTGGGGAATGGGTAATAAAGGGATTATCTATATTTTAAAACAACAAAAATTCTGGTGTTAACTGTCCCTTTAACTTACTAGCACCCACTCTGCTGTGCTTACCAGCTGCAGACAGACTGCATCCAGTAGAGAGCCAATCCAGTGCTGTGTATGTCACAGCAGAGGACCTCGGTATTGAGTACAATGACGAACCAAAGTCTTGTGACTAACTCCTCACTGGGAGTAATTATGTCACTGCCCAATACTCCAATCTACCCTCTGTCTCTTCCAGTCAGCTCTCTGAGGGGGAAAAAGGGCCTTAATTTGGTCTGAGAATCCCTCTCAATAAATCTGGAGCACCTCAATTTTTCACCTTCCTCCTGAGAGACAAAGATAAGACTAACATACCATAGAGGTGGGAGGAATTATTATTTTTGGAGTTTTGGGAATCCCAGGAGTAATAGATTATGGACCCCACCAACTTTATGTTGAAAAGGTAGAAAAGATCACTGGAAACAAATTAAGGGGAGGAAAAATGTTTTATGTTTCACATATTTTATGATTGTAATGTTGCTTGGAAAATGGTCCTTCAAGCCAAATTGTCAACAAATTTTGTGGTGGTACTAATGTTGAAGTGAAATTCAAAGTCCAAAGCCACAGTGAGTTTGTGTGTGACAATCTTTCAAAAGAAAATTTGGCTTCATGACAAATACTTGGTAATGTCTATCATAGCTTCTGCATTTTCATTTTTTAGTAAAACATATTGCTCAATAATCACTCATATAAATATTACTTTTGGAACTTTTAGCAATAATGTAAGAGAACCAGAAAGATCCAAGATTTAGAGCATTTGTTTAAATTAATAAATGCTAGGGGTATTTGACTGTTCTAAATGAATGTTGATAGTTTTGTTCATTGTTGCAAAGAAATGTCCATCTAGATTACAAGTTTTGCGCTATAGAGGGTGCGAAAGGAACACAACAAAAGTTGCGTTATTTCACCCTCCATAGCGCTGCCATTACAAGTTTTTAAAAAGCCTCCTTCTGCGTGCGATATGGTGGTGATGAGCTCCATACCGCACAAAATCCAAGGGCTGCTTGATGTGCTCGTGCACGCTTTCCCCATAGACATCAATGGGGAGAGAGTGCACCTGAAGCGCGGAATGGCGATCATCGTAACGCAGCCCCATTGATGTCTATGGGAAAACAAAGTTACGCTTAAACCTAATACCCTAACATAAATCCTACGTCTAAACACCCCTAATCTGCTGCCCCCGACATCGCTTTCACCTAAATAAAGTTATTAACCCCTAATCTGCCGCTCCCGACATCGCTGCCACCTAAATAAAGTTATTAACCCCTATTCCGCCGCTCCCCGATATCGCCGCCACTATAATAAAGTTATTAACCCCTATTCCCCGCACCCCAACATCTCCCACACTATAATAAAGATATTAACCCCTATTCTGCCCACTCCCCGACATCGCCGCCACTAAATAAAGTTATTAACCCCTAAACCTCTGGCCTCCCACATCACCGCCACTAAATAAACCTATTAACCCCTAAACCGACAGCCCCCCACATCGCAAAAAACTAAATTAAACTATTAACCCCTAAACCTATCACCCCCTAACTTTAAATTTAAAACTACAATATCCCTATCTTAAAATAATTAAAAACTTACCTGTGAAATTAAAAAAGCCTAAGTTTAAACTATATATTAAACTAACATTACTATTATACTAAAATTAAAATAACTACAAATTAAATAAACTAAATTACACATTAAAAAAACCTACCACTAATAAAAAAACTTAAATCTACAATTACAAAAAATAAAAAACACTAAATTACAATAGAATCTCAGTAGCTTTCATCCTATTGGCTGATTTGAACAGCCAATAGGATTTCAGTAGCTCTCATCCTATTGGCTGATTTGAATTCAAAAATCAAATCAGCCAATAGGAATGCAAGGGACGCCATTTTGAAACGGCTCCCTTGTGTTGAAGATTCAGTGTACGGCGGCGACCATATAAAGAGGATGTCTTGAAGGATGGACCCGCTCCGCGCCGCCGGGATGAAGATAGAAGACGCCGCCTGGATGGATGAAGACCTCGCCCCCTGGATGTCCGGACTTCAAAAACTGTAAGTGGATCGTCGGGGGTTAGTGTTAGGTTTTTTGTTTTTTTTTAGATTAGGGTTTGGACATTCTTAAAAGAGCTAAATGCCCTTTTCAGGGCAATGAAAAAGAGCTTAATGCCATTTTAAGGACAATGCCCATACAAATGTCCTTTTCAGGGCAATGGGTAGCTTAGGTTTTTGGTAGTTAGGTTTTTTATTTTGGGGGTTGGTTGGGTGGTGGGTTTTAATGTTGGGGGGGTCTTTGTATTTTTTTTTTCAGGGAAAAGAGCTGATTTCTTTAGGGCAATGCCCTACAAAAGGCTCTTTTAAGGGCTATTGGTAGTTTATTGTAGGCTAGGGTTTTTTTTTTTTTTGGGGGGGGGGGGCTTTTTTATTTTTATTGGGCTATTAGATTAGGTGTAATTGTTTTTATTTTGGATAATTTTGTTTTTTATTTTTTGTAATTGTAGATTTACATTTTTTTAGTAGTGTGAGGTTTTTTTAATGTATAATTTAGTTTATTTAATTTGCAATTATTTTAATTTTAGTATAATAGTAATGTTAGTTTAATATATAGTTTAAACTTATTTTTTTTTTTTATTTCACAGGTAAGTTTTTATTTATTTTTAAGATAGGGATATTGTAATTTTAATATAAAGTTAGGGGGTTGTTAGGTTTAGGGGTTAATAGTTTAATTTAGTTTTTGCAATGTGGGGGGCTGTCGGTTTAGGGGTTAATAGGTTTATTTAGTGGCGGTGATGTGGGAGGCCAGAGGTTTTATGGTTAATAACTTTATTTAGTGGCGGCGATGTCAGGGAGCGGCGGAATAGGGGTTAATATCTTTATTATAGTGTGGGCGACGTTGGGGTGCAAGGGAATAGGGGTTAATAACTTTATTATAGTGGCGGAGATGTGGGGGAGCAGCGGAATAGGGGTTAATAAATGTTATTAGTGGCGGCAATGTCGACGCGGCAGATTAGGGGTTAATATGTTTAATTTAGTGTTTGCGATGCAAGAGGACCTCGGTTTAGGAGTTAATAGGTAGTTTATGGGTGTTAGTGTACTTTGTAACATTTTAGTTTTGAGTTTTATGTAACAGTTTTGTAGCGCAAAACTCATAACTACTGGTCTCAGATTGCGGAACGGATCGTGTTGGTATAGGCTGGAACGCAAGCATTTTAGCCTCACCGCAAAACTTGTAATGGCAGCGCTATGGAAATCCCATGCAAAAACGTAATTTTTTTTACTGCAGGACTGATGTTGCGTTACAGGCTAAAATTCTTGCGGTACAGCTATACCGACAAGACTGGTAATGGCTGCGTTCCGGTTTTAACGCTTAAATGGCCATTTTTTCAGCATTAAAACCGGAACGCAAAACTCGTAATCTAGGTGATTGTGTTTTGCTATTTTTACACAGGACATTCAATTTTCAGAGCACTTAAAAAAAAATTATTTCATGATTCAGATAGAGCATACAATTTTAACCCCTTAACGACTGAGGACGTGCAGGGTACGTCCTCAGAAAAAAGGCAGTTAATGCCTGAGAACGTACCCTGCACGTCCTCAGTGTGGAAAGCAGCTGGAAGCGATCCTGCTCGCTTCCAGCTGCTTTCCGGTTATTGCAGTGATGCCTCGATATGGAGGCATCCTGCAATAACCTTTTTAAGTAATCCGATGCAGAGAGAGCCACTCTGTGGCCCTCTCTGCACCGGAGATCGGTGGCTACCTGCGTTGGTGGGTGGGAGCCGGACCGGGAGGCGGGTGGCGGCCATCGATGGCCCTGTGGAAGTGAAGGGGGGCGGGATCGTGGACGGGGGTGGCTGGGGGCGCGCACGGGCGCGCGCGCGTGCACGGGAGGGTGGGGGCGGGCGCGTGCACGGGGAGGGAGCGGGTGGGAAACGCTACACTGCAGAAAATGTGCAAATAAAAAAGATTAAAAAAATCGAAAAATAAAATAATCAGCAAAGTGGTGGGGGTTTGTCTGTGGGTGGGGGGGGGGGGAAGCTACACTACAGAAAAAAAAAAAACAAAGAGAAAAAAAAACACTTTTTATTGTAAACTGGGTACTGGCAGACAGCTGCCAGTACCCAAGATGGCCCCCAATAAGGCAGAGGGGAGGGTTAGAGAGCGGTTTTGGGGGGGATCAGGGAGGTTGGGGGCTAAGGGGGGGATCCTACACAGTAGCATATGTAAATATGCTAAAAAAAATGAAATTTTTTTTTTTAAAACCCTTTTATTTTAGTACTGGCAGACTTTCTGCCAGTACTTAAGATGGCGGGGACAATTGTGGGGTGGGGGAGGGAAGGGAGCTGTTTGGGAGGGATCAGGGGGTGGGATGTGTCAGATGGGAGGCTGATCTCTACACTAAAGCTAAAATTAACCCTGCAAGCTCACTACAAACTCCCTAATTAACCCTTTCACTGCTAGCCATAATACACGTGTGAGGCGCAACAGGATTTAGTGGCCTTCTAATTACCAGAAAGCAACGCCAAAGTCATATATGTCTGCTATTTCTGAACAAAGGGAATCCCAGACAAGCATTTACAACCATTTGTGCCATAATTGCACAAGCTGTTTGTAAATGATTTCAGTGAGAAACCTAAAATTGTGAAAAATTTTACGTTTTTTTTAATTTGATCGCATTTGGCGGTGAAATGGTGGCATGAAATATACCAAAATGTGCCTAGATCAATACTTGGGGTTGTCTACTACACTACACTAAAGCTAAAATTAACCCTACAAGCTCCCTAAAAGCTCCCTAATTAACCCCTTAACTGCTGGGCATGATACACTTGTGGTGCGCAGTGGCATTTAGCGGCCTTCTAATTACCAAAAAGCAACGCCAAAGCCATATATGTGTGCTATTTCTGAACAAAGGGGATCCCAGAGAAGAATTTACAACCATTTATGCCATAATTGCACAAGTTGTTTGTAAATAATTTCAGTGAGAAACCTAAAGTTTGTGAAAAAATTTGTGAAAAAGTGAACAATTTTTTGTATTTGATCGCATTTGGCGGTGAAATGGTGGCATGAAATATACCAAAATTGGCCTAGATCAATACTTTGGAATGTCTACTAAAAAAAAATATATAAATGTCAAGGGATATTCAGGTATTCCTGAAAGATATCAGTGTTCTAATGTGACTAGCGCTAATTTTGGAAAAAAATGGTTTGGAAATAGCAAAGTGCTACTTGTATTTATGGCCCTATAACTTGCAAAAAAAGCAAAGAACATGTAAACATTGGGTATTTCTAAACTCAGGACAAAATTTAGAAACTATTTAGCATGGGTGTTTTTTGGTGGTTTTAGATATGTAACAGATTTTGGGGGTCAAAGTTAGAAAAAGTGTGTTTTTTTCCATTTTTCCTCATATTTTATCATTTTTTTTATAGTAAATTATAAGATATGATGAAAATAATGGTATCTTTAGAAAGTCCATTTAATGGCGAGAAAAACGGTATATAATATATGTGGGTACAGTAAATGAGTAAGAAGAAAATTACAGCTAAACACAAACACCGCAAAAATGTAAAAATAGCCTTGGTCCCAAACGGACAGAAAATGGAAAAGTGCTCTGGTCACTAAGGGGTTAAACAACTTTCTTATTTACTTTTATTCTCAAATTTTGGTTGTCTTGGTATCTTTTGTTGAAAAGCAGGCATGTAATTTCAGAAGCGTGCTTATGTCTGGGGCACTATATGGCAGCAGTTTTGCAAGAAAGTTATCCATTTGCAAGAACATTAGATGGCAGCGCTATTTCCTGCCATTTAATGCTCCAGACACCTACCTAAGTATCTCTTCAACAAAGAATAACGTGAGAATGAAGCAAATTGGATAATAGAAGTAAATTGAAAATTTATTTAGAGGCACTTCTTAATTTAATACTGAGTGTATTGTCATGAATCAATACCTTACCTTAAAATGCATGTCAGACACTTACAGTATTTGTTAGTGAGGGATTGTGATGATATTGCACTGGATTGTGGGGGGGGGGGGGGGGGCACCCTGCTCTAAAATATCACCTAATATGGTTCCTATAAGTTAGTTGTATTTCTGGTCCCAGGTGACTGTTATTCTCTGTTCTTCCATTTGTTGATTTTAACTTCTTCTTTGACTTTGTTAAATGGTAAAATAAAATGATTGGGAGACCCACAAGTGCTTTGGCTGTCACTGGATATATAGCAAAAATGTTCATGCCAGAAACAAGTTTTTTGGCAGAAGGAAGGGCATCAGCTGATCCAATGTTTGACAATTTGCTGTAACTAAAAAATAAAAATCCTTATGCAAATGTCTGGTTAACCAAGTGTCTCTAGACTTAACGTGTACGTGGCTATATTTTTTTAACCAAAATTGATGTATTGAGGAATACAGTATTTATTTTTGTTTAGCTTTTTCTGCGTTGGTGTGTAACTTATAGGAGTAACTCTGCATACAGCAAAATATTTAATTTCTGCATAAAATGAAGGATTAATGAGAAGAAAAAAAAGAACTTTATTAACGTACATTTCCTTCCAGCATTGTATGTAACATTTGTCAATAATGTATTCCCCAGCTTATAGCAAGAGTAACTCAATAAGAGTGTAAGAAAACAGAGATCTAAAGAAGTTTGCTGATCCGCACTAGTGCAAGGTTCTCTGAAGATAGGCAAGATGAATGCTGCCAGGGCACAGACAGCGATTAAAAAAAGAAGTTTGTCGTTTTTACAGCATGTCTACAAAATAATAAGTCTGGAATTCAGATATTATTTCATAACCAAGTAATTTATCAACAAAAATTCAAAGCACCATTCTAGAAAAAGTGCTATTTGTGATACCAATAAAACATTAGAGATCCAACTGTAAATATCTTAAAGGGACATTAAATATATTTTTTAAAAAAACTATAGAAATAGGGGCCGATTTATTAAACAGTGGATCGGCCCCAATGCATCTGTTTCCGCACGAGGCTTTAGGCTCGCTGGAAACAGGAGTTAAGAAGCAGGGGTCTTAAGACCGCTGCTTCTTAACTCATTCGCTTCCTCTGAGGCTGCGGACATCAATCCGCCCAATCGTGTATGATCGGGTTGATTGACACCCCCTGGCCGCCAATCTGCAGGGGGCGGCATTGCACAAGCAGTTCACCAGAACTACTTGTGCAATGTGCATTCAGCGATGTCTGGCAGACATGAACCGCTACAGCGGATCATGTCCGCCAGACATTATTAAATCGGTCCCATAGTATATATCAGCACTTCTTGTTAACAAAATTTACAGAGTTTTTGAAATACATAGTAGTCCAAGCATACACCACTATAAAGACTCTTGAATATGCTTCTCTTCTCTTCTTAGGTGTGGCCAAACAGGACCAGATACAAATAAGCTTGTGCATTGATTTAAACAATCACTGTGTTGGATTTAATTTTTGTTTCCTGTATCTAAGCTAAACTTTCATTTAATAGGCCCATATTTTCAACACATGATTTCCTATACAAAGACGAATTAGACTTTTAAACCTACATATGTCTAATAAAGTCTTCAGTATGGAATATACGCATTATTGCCTGTCCATACACATATACCTTTTAAAGTTATACAATCCCCAGTGCACTTTCTGATTGTTTGCCTAGGTTGTAAAATGCTGACTAGACAAGAATGCTCCCCTCTGTGAGGATACATCCCTAGGAAGCACTGTTCATTATCTAATGAGAAATCCAGCCATGTGTAATAACAGGGCAGCATTGAAAGGGGAATGCAGACTATCCAAATTCCAGAGAGAGCTGAAGAGGATTATCATGTGGGATGTGCATACCAGTGAAAGCAGAGAGGGTTCTTAGAACAATCCATGTTTAGACAGCAGAGAAAATAATAATGAAAATATATCAGACACTGAGCTGTTCAGCCATTTGATAAAGATTCACAAAAAGCTTTTCTTGTTAGTGGATAATAATATACATAAAGAACATTGCAACAGGATTCTTATAGGCCATTGAGATCTCAAAAAGAAGGTTAACTCTTTGCCTGCAAGAGTGGTTTTCAATGCAATGTGATGCAGTGCTGCCTGGCAGCGAAGGAGTTAATTTACAGTCACAGTTTACATAGAGACGCTATGTACAATAAGGAGATGAGATGTATCTCTTTTGCACTTTTTACTTATAAGACAAATTGGCATACAACTGTGTTAGCACTGTGATCAAATACAAAAGTTATATTCCTGTAAAGGATTTGCTTCACAAATGTAATGCAAATAGGGCCAGCGAATATTTGATATAGACAGGCAAATTTTTTGGTTTATAGTTACTCCACACAACCCAACAAACTACAACATCCACAAGTGAGCAGAATCTGCCATCATTTGATTCTGATTTCACAATGTATTTAAACACTGTTGTAGTTTACTGTAATAATACTATTATTATTATTATTATTCTTTATTTATAAAGTACCAACAGATTCCACAGCGCTGCCCATGGGTACAAGGATAAAAGTACAACGGAGAAACAATACAATAAGAGACATTTTACAGACAAATACAGAGGGAATTGAGGGCCCTATTCCCGTGGGAACTTACAATCTAGATGGGTGGGAGGATGGGAAACAGGAGGTGGGGACTGCAAAGGTGAGAATGATATTAGTGAGTAGATAGATGAGGGTAACTTGTTGGGTAAGTGAAATTAGTTTGTTAATGAGTCGGGTGATAACTAGCTTCCCTGAACAAAAAAGGTCTTTAGGGAATGTTTAAAGGAGGAGAGGTTAGGGGAAAGTCTGACAGCTCGAGGAAGTGCATTCCAGAGGGTTGGTGCCGCACAAGAGAAGTCCTGTAGTCAAGCATGAGAGGAGGTGATGGTAGAGGACGCAAGAAGCAGGTCATTGTTGGATCTTAGGGGGTGGGTTGGGGTATATTTGTTGATGAGTGAGGACAGGTAGGGTGGGGCAGCATTGGTGAAGGCTTTGTAGGTCAGGGTAAGAATTTTGAATTTAATTCTGCTGTGAATGGCGAGCCAGAGAGGTGCAGCAGAAACAGAGCGTTGAGAGAGGTGGATTAGCCTTGCAGATGCAATTAGGATTGATTGAAGGGGAGAGAGGTGGGAGAGAGGGAAGCTAGATAGTTAGCTATTACAGTAGTCAAGTCGGGAAATTACCAGGGAGTGGATTAGCTGTTTAGTAGTTTTAGCACTCAGAAACGGACGGATTTTGGAGATATTGCGTAGGTGGTTGCGGCAGGATGAAGAGAGCAATTGGATGTGGGGAATGAAGGACAGATTTGAGTCAAGTGTGACTCCACAGCAGCGGACTTGGGGTGATGGGGAGATAGTGGTGCCACCAACAGTGATGGAAAAATTAGAAACTGGAGTAGAGTTAGAGGGGGGGATTAGAAGTAGTTCGGTTTTGGACATGTTTATTTTTAGGTGGTGAGAGGCCATCCAGGAGGAAATGCCAGATAAGCAGTCACTGATGTGAGAATTGACAGAAGGAGAGAGTGCAGGGGTGGAAAGGCAGATCTGGGTATCATCAGCATAGAGGTGGTAGTTGAAGCCATAGCTGTTGATAAGTTTACCCAGTGAAGAAGTGTAAATAGAGAAGAGTAGAGGACCCAGGACAGAGTCTTGAGGTACTCCAACAGACAGAGGCAATGGAGAGAAGGAGTCACTAGCAAAAGAGACGGAGAAGGATCTGTTAGAGAGATAAAAGTGAATCCAGGAGAGGGCAGTGTCACAGAGCCCAAGAGAGCTGAGAGTCCGTAGGAGAAGGGGATGGTCAACAGTGTCAAAGGCAGCAGAGAGGTTAAGTAAGATGAGTATAGAGTAGTAGCCTTTGTTTTTAGCAGAAAGGAGGTCGTTAGTAACCATGGTGAGGGCAGTCTCAGTTGAGTGTTGGGGACGGAAGCCAGATTGCAGGGGGTCAAGCATTGAGTTGGAGGACAGGTAGTGGGTTAGGCGATCAAAAGCTAGTTTTTCAAGGATTTTTGAAGCTAGCGGGAGCAGTGATATGGGGCGGTAGTTTGCAGGAGAGTTAGGGTCAAGTGAGGGTTTTTTGAGGATAGGGGTGACCTTTGCATGTTTGAAGGAAGGGAATGAGCCGGTAGAAAGGGATAGGTTGAATATATGAGTAAGAGCCGGAGTGAGGGTGGGAGACAGAGAAGGTATTAGATGTAAAGGAATAGGGCCAAGGGGGCAGGTAGTGAGGTGTGAGGAAGACAATAGGGAAGCCACTTCACTCTCAGTGGGTGGGAGGAGGGTGCAGAGAGCGGCAGAGGGGGTGACTGGGAGCGAAGTTGGGAGATTGCAGGCTTGTGTTGGGATGTTGCTTCTGATGGTAAGTGTTTTATTGAAAAAGTAGTCAGCCAGGTCTTGAGCACTGAATGCAGATGAGGGGGGAGGTGCAGGTGGGTAGAGGAGAGATTTGAAAATGGAGAAGAGTCTTTTAGGGTTTGAGGAGTGAGTGGATATATGAGAAGAGAAGTAGGTTTGCTTAGCTAGGTGAAGGGCAGAGGTGTAAGAGTGAAGAATGAACTTATAGTGCATGAAATCAGGTTCAGAGCGGGATTTCCTCCAAGCACATTCAGCAGTGCGGGAGCATTTTTGCAGGTGGCGTGTTTGCTGGGAGTGCCAGGGCTGAAGCTGATGACACGAGGCTTTGAGAAGTTAGGGAGGAGCGAGAGTGTCAAGTGCAGAGGAGAGGGTATTGTTATAGTGGGGTATAGCAAGTTCAAGGAACGATATCATAGAAGTGTGGGGGAGGCACATTTGAATAAGGTTGGAGAGTTGGGGAGGGTCTACAGTGAGTAGATTTCTACAGGTGCGGGGGCGAGGGGGGGAAGTAGGTTTAGTTTGTATATTAAGATTAAAGGTGAGCAGATGGTGGTCTGAGATGGGAAATGGTTGACAGGCAACATCAGAGAGCAGAGATAGTAGAATACCAGATCAATAGAGTGTCCATCACGGTGGGTAGGGTATAGGGTGGATTGTGAGAGGCCGAAGGAGTTAGTGAGTGAGAGAAGTTTAGAGGCAGCAGGGGCAGATGGGTTGTCAATGGGGATGTTGAAGTCCCCTAGGATTAGAGCAGGTGTATTTGTAGAGAGAAAGTAAGGAAGTCAGGCAGCAAAGATGTCAAGGAATTGGGAAGTTGGTCCAGGGGGGCGATAGATAACTGCCACTCTGAGAGAGAGGGGGGAGAACAGGCGAATGCAGTGGACTTCAAAGGAAGAAAAGGAGAGAGATGGAAATGGAGATAGGTACTGATAGGAGCAGGAGGGGGAGAGTAAGATGCCAACACCGCCACCATGTCTGTCACCTGGCCTAGGTGTGTGGCTAAAGTGAAAACCACTGTGTGTGAGAGCAGCAATGGAAGCAGTGTCAGAGAAGGATAGCCTGGTTTCAGTAATTGCTAAAAGGTTGAAAGCATTGGTGAAATAAAAAAAATGGTTAAATATGGTAAAAAGACTAAAGGCCTGATTATCGCTGACATGGAGAGAAATCACGTACAAACTTTTTGGGAGAGGTTTTAGCATTATATTGCTATGTATGTGTCTCTCTTTTTACATGCAGAATACTGTATTGTGAAAAACAAAATTTGGCTTGAGTGCTTTTTTTTATTTAAAGTTCTTTAAGGGACCTTGGTATACTGATGAGACTTCTTAGATAATCTTGGCAAACCAGAGAGCTTCAGGCCCTTAGTGAGGGCAGATTCATAGTAAAGCACAAAGCTTCTATTGGCTTAGGAACACTCCAAGCAGATCTGGAGTTGAGTCCCTTTCCTTGAACAGATTCTTAGGCACAAATTATGTTTTTGCTCTAGTTAGGTGAGGTAAGAGAGTCCCATATTTATTGTTATATCACTTTGGTTTGTTATGTGCTTCATTATAAGTGGCGCTCTGTTAGCGCAGGACGCAATAAGCAATATATAGCGTGTGTATTAGAAGTATTACAAGTTGAAAGTAAAATGTCTGAGGCAAGATAACTTCAAGATTTCGGCTATTACAACCACGTGAATTTATTCTTCCATGGACTTTAATGGGGCGTTGTTAAAAAAAAAAAACACTTATTGCTTGAGTGCAATTAGTGCATAATGGAAAAAAATTGTTAATTAGTTAGTTAGGGCTAATGTGATTACTATTGTGGAACTATATACACGCCAGCTCAGCCTCAAGATTAATAAAAAAGGACCTTTATAAGCACATCACAACATCTCATTCCATTACTTTGTTCTTAATCATATATTTAATTTGAGATCTAAATATGGATCAATTTTATGTGAATCCTCCTTATCCATGCCTAGCATTGCCTATATCTGAAGATTAAAGGGACATAATACTCATACGCTAAATCACTTGAAACTGATGCAGTATAACTGTAAAAAGCTGACAGGAAAATATCACCTGAGCATCTCTATGTAAAAAAGGAAGATATTTTACCTCACAATTTCCTCAGCTCAGCAGAGTAAGTTCTGTGTAAAAAGTTATACTTCACCTGCTCCCAGCTGCAGGTAAAAATAAAAAAAAAAATGAAGAAATGAACAGCAGCCAATCAGCATCAGCAGTGCTGAGGTCATGAACTCTTACTGTGATCTCATGAGATTTGACTTAACTCTCATGAGATTTCATAGTAAGCTTCCTTTACCTGATTGGTGAAATAATATGAGAGTTCACGAGGCTCATCCCCTAAGCTGTCCTAGGACAGACATACTAAAATGCTGCTTAGAAATCCTTTACAATGGGAGGTTGCTACTGAGGAACTTTTGAGGTAAAATATCTTTCTTTTTTACATAGAGATGTTCATGAGATATTTTCTAGTCAGCTTTTTACAGCTATGCTGCATCACTTTCAAGTGTTTAAACATTTGGGTATTATGGCCCTTTAAGGCAGGTGTTGTTTCCATTTTGAATTTTGTTTAAATCAAAATATTCATTCAAAGAGCATTGAGCTTTGTCCATTATTTATAGTTTATCTAGGAGAAGCTTGACAAGCTTCCAAAGAACGAGAACATCGGGTATGTCTGGCCATCAGGACTGGGCTGGGAATTAAAAGCAACCCTGGAAAAATTTGAAGACCAGCCCTATTTTCTCTTGAGCCCGTTGAATGCACACACACCATTTTTCTCAATGGCATTACTATGATACTCCTTCCAACAATATTATCAGAATTAAATTATATTAGTTTGTAATAAAAGAAAATGCCAGGCTGTTTTATATAGACACCCTACAACACAATTTCATCCATGACTAGTGGTATCTGAGGGAAGGAACTCAAAACGGTGTGTCACTCTGTCAGTGTGACTTAACTAGACCCTTTAAATAATTCAAAGGAGGGTCACTTAAATGGTACATGGTCTAGGACAGTGTTTCTCAACCTTTTGGAAGCAAGTACCCCTGTAGGCATACATTTATTTTCTATGTACCCCAACTGAAGCACAAATATTATTGATCTTTTACATGAGCAAAAATGGAAATCATGTGTATCAATTGATTTTACAAGCATGTATCAGATATGTTAATATAAAGAAATCAGATATTAGTTTTGTGTTTTCTTGAATTTAATATTTGGCAATATTACAACAGAGAAGAATAAACACACAAAACACAGATATAGGGGCCGAATTATCAAGCTCTGAATGGAGCTTGATGCCCCTGTTTCCGCACAAGCTTTTAGGCTCGCTGGAAACAGCAGTTATAAGGCAGCGGTCTAAAGACTTCTCCATTTTGAGAGCTATGAATACGGCGATAATGCCGAAACACGTAAGCTTATCAGTCAACTGAAGGGCATGTTTGTGCTAACGCTGTTACCTGACCTGTTTTATGGTTAAATAAAGAAATTATATCTTTTATTACTACGGCTCCGGACTTTCCTTTGAATTATTGCATTGAGCCGACCACCGGAATTGCAGTTTAATTGTTCCCAGTACCTGTGACATTACCTGCCAGGATCCATACGAGGTAACCGAATGGGGTCTCAGAGACTGGCAACGGAGGATCGGGGATTCCTTGCCCTCCATACAAGTCGGCACCTGACAGTGATGTCATATCCGAGTGCCGAGAGGAGTGCGAACAGGCGGCTTGTAGAGCGAGGAGGCTCCCAGCAGGGCGCACGGACTTACGACCGCCGAAAGGATCCAATCACTCGCACAGCACTTCTTCTACTGTTCACCACGTCAGGTTTGTAAGCCATGAAGATTGGGGGTAAGTGTATGCACATCAACCGATATTGCTTATTTGGTATCCACACAAGACAAGATTGTATAAGATTCTTTTCCCCTTGATAGGAGATTGCTTGGCTATATAAAGACTCCTCCATGACTTGTCCATCTGCTCTGAGGCTGCAGACATCAATCTGCCCAATCCTATACAATCGGGCTGATTGACACCCCCTGCTAGCGGTCGATTGGGCGTGAATCTGCAGGGGGCGGCATTGCACAAGCAGTTCACCAGAACTGCTTGTGCAATGATAAATGCCGATAGCATATGCTGTTGGCATTTATCGATGTGCGGACATGATACATTACATCGTATCATGTCCGTCCGCACTTTAATAAATCGGCCCCATATAGTCCATTGATATTAATAATTATATGCATTTAATGTGCTTCTTTTCTGCATGATGAGGAAAGTAATCTTTATGGTACAATCTTTTTATTTTTAATAATCATTTCATACACAGTTTATCTGTCTAATTTAACTGTGACACACTTCAGTATGATACACTTTACCTTTTTCACAGTGGCACATTTATCTGCCATTTCTCTCTGTGACACTTGGTCACAGTAATACACTTTCTCTGTTCAAAGCAGTGAAGCGCAACACCATTTGAGGTAAATCTGGGATTAAGCAGTGGTCCAACCTAGGCAGGGAAATACTTACACTCTGCCCTGTTAGGAGTGCTCGAGGGTACAAATAAGAAACACAGCTTTCTTTGATATGTCATGTTTACAATAGCTACATTGGGGGAAAAATAATGAAGGCCAATCTCTGGAGTACCCCTTGCCAATGCCCCAGGTACCCCCAGGGGTACACGTACCAAAGTTTGAGAAACTGGGGTCTCAGAAAAAAAAATGCTTACAAGGAAATAGTTTGTGACCTTATTATTTATAGCTCAGTGGCAAAAAGAGGAGAAGTCATACAGCCTGCAGAAACACCCCCTTAAATTGTAGCTGGCCAGCCCCAGCTGGTGTGGCCCACTGGGAAATCTCCTGGTATGCCAATCCGGCCTTGCTGGCCATGGCAAATTGGATCAGCCAATAGGATTGAACTTCAATCCTATTAGCTGATTGCATCAGCCAATAGGATTTTTTCTACTTTAATTCCGATTGGCTGATAGAATTCTATTAGCCAATCGGAATCTAAGGGACACCATCTTGGATGACATCATTTAAAGGAACCATCATTCAATAAGAAGACTTCGGATGAAGAGGATGCTCCGCGTCAGATGTCTTGAAGATGGACCCGCTCCATGTCAGATGGATGAAGATAGAAGATGCCGTCTGGAGGACCACTTCGGCCGGCTTGGATGAAGACTTCTCCCGGCTTTGTTGAGGACTTCGGCCCGGTTGGATGAAGACTTCTGCCGCTTCCTTGAGGATGGATGTCCGGTCTTCAGAACAGTCGATCTTCAGGGGGTTAGTGTTAGGTTTTTTTAAGGCTGTTTTGGGTGGGTTTATTTTTTAGGTTAGGGCTTTGGGCTGCAATAGAGCTAAATTTTAAGGGCAATGCCCATCCAAATGCCCTTTTCAGGGCAATGGGGAGCTTAGGTTTTTTTAGTTAGTATTTTATTTGGAGGGTTGGTTGTGTGGGTGGTGGGTTTTACTGTTGGGGGGGTTGTTTGTATTTTTTTTTACAGGTAAAAGAGCTGATTACTTTGGGCAATGCCCCGCAAAAGGCCCTTTTAAGGGCTATTGATAGTTTAGTTTAGTCTAGGGTTTTTTTTTATTTTGGGGGGGCTTTTTATATTTTGATAGGGCTATTAGATTAGGTGTAATTAGTTTAAAGATCTGTCATTTGTTTTTTATTTTCTGTAATTTAGTGGGTTTTTTTTGTGATTTAGCTCATTTAATTTAATTTATTTAATTGTTTTTAGTTTAGGTAAGTTATTTAATTGTAGTGTAGTGTTAGGTGTTAGTGTAATTTAGGTTAGGTTTTATTTTACAGGTCAATTTGTATTTATTTTAGCTAGGTAGTTATTAAATAGTATAACTATTTAATAACTATTCTACCTAGTTAAAATAAATACAAACTTGCCTGTAAAATAAAAATAAACCCTAAGCTAGCTACAATGTAACTATTAGTTATTTTGTAGCTAGCTTAGGGTTTATTTTATAGGTAAGTATTTAGTTTTAAATAGGAATAATTTAGTTAATTATAGTAATTTTCTTTAGATTTATTTAAATTATATTTAGGTTAGGGGGTGTTAGGGTTAGGGTTACACTTAGATTTAGGGGTTAATACATTTAATATAGTGACGGTGACGTTGGGGACGGCAGATTATGGGTTAATAAGTATAATGTAGGTGGCGGCGATGTTAGGGGCGCAGATTAGGGGTTAATAAAATTTAACTAGTGTTTACGAGGCGGGAGTGTGGCGGTTTAGGGGTTAATATGTTTATTCTAGTGGCGGCGATGTCCGTAGCGATAGATTAGGGATTAAAAAATGTATTATAGTGTTTGCGATGCGGAAGGGCCTTGGTTTAGGGGTTAATAGGTAGTTTATGGGTGTTAGTGTACTTCTTAGCACTTTAGTTATGAGTTTTATGCTACAGCGTTGTAGTGTAAAACTCATAGCTACTGACTTTAGAATGTGTTATGGATCTTGGAGGTAGAGGGTGTACCGGTCACTTTTTGGCCTCCCAGGACAGACTGGTAATATCAGCGCTATGGAAGTCCCATAGAAAAGAAGGGTTTACAAAGTTTACGTAAGTCGGTTTGCGGTAAGGCCAAAGAAGTCTGCGGTGCCCCTAAACCTGCAAGACTCCTAATAGCAGCGGTAGTGAAAAAGCAGCGTCAGGACCTGTTAACGCTGCTTTTTCATCTTAACGCAAAACTCGTAATCTAGCCGTTTGTTTTTTTTATTTTTAAAGTAATGTTAGGTTTTTTTATTTTAATAGTTAGTAACTTTAGTATTTTTTTATTTAGGTAATTTGGGTTCATTTAGGGGGTGTTAGGTTAGGGGGTGTTAGGTTAGAGGGCTTAGTAATATAATTATTTATTTGCGTTGTGGGGATGGCAGTTTAGGGGTTAATAATTTTAATAGGGACTTTGTGATGTGGGTTAATGGTGGATTAGGGGTTAATACAATAGGTAGTTTGCGATGTTGGGGTTGGCAGATTTAGGGGTTAATAATTTAATTATTACTTGCGGTGTGGGTTTGATGGCGGATATAAGGGTTAATATACTTTATTAGTAATTGCGGTGGGGGGATTGCGGTTGGCAGGTAGATAAATATTGCGCATGCGTTAGGTGTTAGTTTATATTTTCCGGCACTTACGGGAGTTACGGTGCTCACATAGTTAGCGCAAGGCTTGCTGCAGCTGCCTTTGTGTGGCAAGGTGAAAATGGAGTACAATTTCTCCATTTTCGCCACGTAAGTCCTTGCGCTGAATATTGGATACCGATTTGCGACGCGGTCACATGTTAGCTTATGGGAGTAAAAATTGTGCCTGACGGGTGAAATAAAAGTGCCGCACTTATATGCGGCGCTGTATATTGGATACGAAGACCGTGTAAAAACCGGCGTCGGCGTCGATTGCAGGCTTTTGCAATCAAATCCGTATATGTAATGGAGCCCCTCATGTGTTGTTATTATTAACTTTTTGAGACACAGTGCATGTTTTTTAGTAACTATTTTTTATTTCGCCATAATATAGCGAATTGTGCATGTTGTAATATGACAATAAAATTTTAGATACGTTGTATATTCTGTATATTTGCTGCAATCATAACATTTCACCTTCTCTTCAGTGTATATATACCTAGTCAGATTATATTATTGTATCTATTTTTTATTCGGATTACATTTAGGGTGATTTCATTTCTTAGCGCTAAAGTGTTAGCCAGTTCCCCTTCTTTTTAATATATATATATCCTCCTTTGTTGAGAAGCATTATTCTTAATTTTAGTATCTTCCAAAAGTGAGCCTGTGTTTTTAATATTGATTATTTAGATGCTAGATTTACATTTGGGTTTCATGTACCTTTAATTAAACTATATTTCCCCATCTATGTGTAAATTTAAAGGAACATGTAAGTCAAATTCAATTTTCATGATTCACACAGAGCGTACACTTCAACAAAACTACTACTATTAATAAATGTACTTATTTCTCCTGATGCCCTTTATTGAAACTTATATTCTTTCCATGAGAACATACTAAGGTAGACTCAGAAGAGAAGCATGAACGTGTATTGAGCACTATATAGCAGCAATGTTTGCAACAATGTATTGCTCAGGTTTAATGTTTCGGCTTCCATGTCCAAGAGTAAATGAGACATCCTGCCTTTTGGTAAAATAGCCAAATATTGATCAGGATTGCAGATTTTTTTTTCTGACAACCCCAGGCAAGGTGTAAGATTTAAAAGATAAGTACAGCAGTCACATAACAGCAATCCATTTGCAGAGAAGTAAGACTCAGGTGTCACTGTATAAATTCCTGCTAATTTATTGACAAAGACAGAATCACAATTCCCTTCAGATTTCTCTCATGTACAATCTATATTTAGCCACTAGATGGGAGTCTAGTGGCTAGATATAGATTGTACAGGAGAGAATTACTGCAGTTCTAAAAAACAAAACAAAATGATTTCCACTTCCAGGTTAAAGAGACATTAAAGGGACATTTTTGCTAATGGAAATAAATTGAAAGAATGCTTCTATTTAAAATTGAAATGCACCTATGCACAGTTCAGTTTTGACCTTTCTATACCTTTTAATGACATTTGTGGGCTTTTCAATTCCACAGAGTTTCTCTAAAGTAATGGACGCTGCCATGTTAAAACCTAAGTTTCCCTTATCTAATCTTTTCTGCTTTGGAAATTAGGTATAGATAAAGTTTACAAACAATGTGTGTTTGTAGAATACAGCAAAGGACTCTGTTAAATAATTACTTTAACATTGCACATAGCCATTGTTTGCACAACTTATTTGTCCCTAAATTGACCTCCTAATTAGATATTACATTCCCTATTAAATAATACACATACAACGTCTCTGGGGTATAAAAGGCCACAGCTTAACAACTTTTTAACACATCGAATAAATATCGAACATTATAAATAACACTGTAGAATAACTACCCACGGGGCTTGCCCAGCTGTCCAACGTCTCCACCTTATTTACCTCTCCCCAATTCACCTCTCCTGCCCACAGGAGGTACCAAGCCCCAATTTACCACTCAAACCAGGCAAGCCCCCCGGAACAAGCTGCGACAACAATCACCATAAAGGGAGGGAGGGAGCTTCTTCCCACCGTCAGGTCCGGATGCGAAGAGGAGGGAATCTACTATTCCCGCCAGGATAACGGCTCTCCAGGCTCCACCCCTCACAACCACCTCCAGGTCATTCTCTGCTATGGGGTCAAAAGCCCCTCCCCCTAAATGGTCCCGGGCTCCCTTTACCCCCTAATTAGGTATTACATTCCCTATTAAATAATACACATACAACGTCTCTGGGGTATAAAAGGCCGCAGCTAATTTATTAACAACTTTTTAACACAACGAATAAATATCAAACATTATAAATAACACTGTAGAATAACTACCCACGGGGCTTGCCCAGCTGTCCAACGTCTCCACCTTATTTACCTCTCCACAATTCACCTCTCCTGCCCACAGGAGGTACCAAGCCCCAATTTACCACTCAAACCAGGTAAGCCCCCTGCCACAAGGACGGCTCAGAGCCGGACCCCGCCAACCCCCAAGGCCTTAAGTACCCCCTCTTTCAAATTAAAATTAAACAAATGGAGCCCAACCTCGTTTAAATGCACCCCATCCTTTAAAAAGAAACAGCTACCAGACACTCCCTCGAACTCCACGTGTCATATCGACACCCCACCTCTACACCTCACAAAACTGCTGATGCTCCGATTCATTTTTATACGGGAGGCATCCAACTTAACTGGATCCCATGCCGACCACCACGATCTCCTGGGTTCTATCTCAGACCATATCACCACCAATCCCGAAAACAGCTCTAGCAATCTCAATAAATCCCTCTTTATCCTCTCAATCAGCTCCTTCTGGGCCATGAAACCCAGATCGTTCCCTCCGGCATGAATCAACAACATTTTTGGCGGCTCAAACAATCTAGCATACTCTATAACCTTTAACAATACCTGGTCCCACCTCAGTCCACGCACCCCAAACCACCGAATGTGAACCATCTCTCTATCCAGACCCCGCTGGCTGCCCTCATCTTTTACCATCGCCGCCCTTTTGGCCCAGAAGATGTAAGAGTGTCCCACGACCCAGCATTCTGAATGGCCTATGGGGGGGAAAACAAACAGCACCTACAACACCAATTCCTGTCTAACATACGATTTAAATCTGTTAGAAGCCCATCTGCCAATCACCTTAATTCGTTCATCAGACATTCCAATCATACTCGCCTCAGTTGCAGCACCTATCCGAAAAGAATGGGAACCGAATTCAACAGCAGGCAGGCCCATTCCTGCTAGCACTTTCCTCATTACTACCACAAACTGAAACCGCGACAGGGTGTCCCCATTCGCATGGATCAGTAATGGGCCCCTGCCCCCTCTCCGGACATGCATAAAACTCGAATAGGACAACACAGGGCAACAAGGCCCCCCAATGGCCGCCAGGTGAATCACGTTCCCCTTTCCCAATTGATCCATTTTCGACTTCCGCAACCACAGAAACAGCCTCCCATCCCTGGCCCACACGTCCCCCATTTGGATCCCCCCCATCCCGCCTTGTGGCCCCCACCACCTCTGAAATCTGGAAAGCTGCAAAAAACGCCAAAACAAATGCCAGTCGGAAAAGAATCACCTCATAGCTATCCGCACACCCCCCCCGGTAATCCCTCCACAACCTTCTGCAACAAGGAAAATATCACAGGACGCCTAGAGTCCCTAGGGCCCGCATTCCTCACTAGCCCCCTAGCTGCCATTCTCACCAAAAAGGACTTTGTTATATCCTCCCAACCCAAAAACGTACACAAAAAGGCTAAAGCTGCCAGCCTCCGCCGCACCATCGATCTCGAAATCTCCCACATCGACATCCACCTCAGTAACACATCTAATCATGCCTGGGCCGTGAAAGCCTCCCCACTCCCCTTTACGATCTCTAACCATTCTCACCATACTTGTATGTATGCCCTCCAAGTGCTTCCCGATAAAGCCAACCTCACCATCCTCAACCGTCTGGAAAGGTCACCTTCCAGAGAACCTCTGGGCACTTCGCCCCCACTTCGTCTGCCTCTGGGGCCAGCTCCCAAAACCTGTCCCACTGAAAACGGGAAAGAGAGTCAGCAATGCCATTCAATTTACCAGGCACATGTACCGCCCTAAACAACACATTACATTTCAGACATTCCAACACAAACAATCTGAGGAGAAAGACCACTGGTGGAGACGATGCAGACAACCCATTAATCGCCATAACCACCCCCATGTTGTCTGAATAAAATGTGACCTTCCTGTCACGGATGTCCTCCGGCCAGAGAACCAAGGCCACCAACAGCGGAAACATCTCTATGAAAACCAAATTCTTGGTCAGGCCCGCCTCCCGCCAATCTTCCGGCCAAGCGTCCGCACACCACTTACCTCCCAGGTAGGCTCCGAAACCGAGGGCCCCCGACGCATCTGTAAACAGCTGAATGTCCTCAGGACCCCTCCATACCCCGCTGAATCAATGATCTGCCATTGAACTCCTCTAAAAATTGAAGCAACACCAACAGGTCCACCTTCAATGGGCTGGTCAACCGGATGTGATGGAAAGCCTCCATCACCCCAACCGTCGCCAAAGACCACCTGCGGCAAAAAACCCTTCCCACCGGAATGATTCTGCACGCAAAATTCAGCTTACCCAGCATCGACTGAACCTCCCTCAGGGTCATCTTTTCCTTGGATAACGCCCTCCTTAACGTCTCTCTCAAGTCGATCACCTTCACCATTGGGAGGCTGCACTCCATACTTAATGTATCGATCTGGATCCCCAGAAAACTCAGAGCCACCGCCGGACCTTCAGTCTTGTCCTTCGCCACCGGAATGCCAAACTCACTCGTGACCCTTTCAAAAGTGCACATCAGCTCCTCACAAACCCGGGTACCTGGTGGGCCGACAAATAAAAAATCATCCAAATAATGAACTAACGAACTGTACCCAGACACCTGTTGAACAACCCAATCAACAAAACAACTAAACTTCTCAAAATAAGAACAGGAAATAGAACACCCCATGGGCAAACAAAGATCCACAAAATATTCCCCCTCAAATTTACATCCCAACAAATGGTGGCAAGCCGGGTGGACTGGTAGCAATCTGAAGGCCTACTCGATATCAAATTTAGCCAGTAAGGCCCCCCGCCCTGCCTTCCTCACCATGTCCACTGCATCGTCAAATGACGCATACCGCACTGCCGCCACTTACGGGTCAATCCTATCATTCACCGAAGATCCCTTTGGATACGATAGATGATGTTTCATCCGAAACTGCCCTGGCACCTTCTTAGGGATCACCCCAAGAGGTGACAGTCTCAGGTTCCGGAGCGGAAGCTCCTGGAACGGCCCGGCCATCCGGCCCGGCCATCCGGCCCAAACTTACCTCCTTAGCCAACTTGTCCCTCAGCACTCCCGGGAAGTCCCTTGCCGATCTCAAATTCCCCGGAGCTGAGCTCCCCTGATGTTGCCCAAACGGAATCCTAAAACCTGAACTAAACCCTGTTAACAACAACTCTGCGTCCTCTCCTCTACCCCGTACCCTAGCGTACTGCTCTAGCCAGGGCACCATCTTTTTGATGTCCACCGGCGTCCGTGCCCAGAACACCCACTTCCCCTGGTTTGGCTCTGACCCTGCCCTTCCTAAAGCATTTCGCGTAGGAATGAACTCCTCCACACCCCGAGCATTCGTGCTTGTATTTGCACGAAGTTCCGAAACGACATTGCCCCTCATTAAACTGGAAGCAGAGTCCTTTTTGGATGGCCACTACCGACCCGTTTGAGCCAGTCGCCCCCCGGGCCCATTGTAATGAAAGGGCTGCCCCCGCAATGGAGTCATGATCTTCTGCCATATCCCCATATACCTCTCATCCCATCTCATGTCGGGCCACACCGCTATCCTCTGTCTGAATTGCTCATCATAGCGCCACCAGGCCATGTTCCCATACGTCCGGTAAGCCACAGAAATCTCGTCCAGATAACAGAATAACGCCGAACCCTGATCCGGGAACTTCTCCCCCATCACACTCGCGAATATGCAGAATGCCCTGGACCAATTCACGAACGTCTTAGGTAACTTGCGGTACCTCTTCTTCCTCTCCTCTTCCTCTTTCTTAGCCATGTGCCCTTTTGCATCCTCCTTAACTTCCAAAAATTGGCCCATCGGAAGAAGGGAAAACAACTCCAAAAACTCCCGCTTCCAGATCTTCTCCTTCACCTCATTCGTCAAATGCAGCCCCAGGGGACCAATCACGCACAGGCATGGCATGGCCTCCTAAACGCCTCCTCCGAAACCTTCAGAGAACCTGCTACAGCCGCAACCGAGGGGACCCCTGGGGTCCCAGCTGCTGCTGCCGATTCCCCCAAGGCCTGACTGCCGGCCATCTGGGCCCCCCCCCCACAACTGCCTGAGCCCCTTCACCGGTGCGAAAAGCAGGGAAGGGGGGGCAGATCATGCAGGGGTCAAGAATACCTTACAAAACAATTGCCCATTATGCCCACCCCCCAACCCTACAATGCAAATTCCCCAGCGCATTAGGATAAATTAAACATGGCATGGGAACAGCTCTATAATAGCAAAGGGGCCAAGGAAAAGCCAGGTATGGCAGGACATGGGGGAAAAACGTATAGGGGATAAGAAATGACATCAGAGGAAATAAGGCCATTAAAACTGCTACAGGGGATCCATGTGTCATTTCATTACTGTCCCCCTTTTTTTTTTTTTTTTTTTGCAGGAGTAAAGAAAAACCATCCCTTACAACTTAATTCCCCTTTTCCTAGGCTTAATATTTCCCCTGGGAAATCCTCATACCACACCTAAGCCCCTGCAGATGCAAAATTCTCAACCCCCCCTTTGACAAACCTGTCATCCTCACTACCACAGGCCCTAACGTTCCTCTGTAGCTCCCTGCCTCTTATCCCGAGGCTTCCCCCTTTCCCCAGGGTGGACCCCCCCCGCTTTAATTAGGGGATACCTCAACCCCACTAGCTAAACTCGGTGCCAAACTCCCTGTATCTTATGGTGCACCGGCCCCAAACTGCAACCCCCTTTTTGCCCTGAAGTGCCCACTCATCCACCGCCACACACTCTGCCCCTTTAACCAGCCAAACTGCGATAGCTCAGTGGCTTACCTTCCTCTCTCGCCTGCATCACCGATACTCTCCCCGGCCTGGATGCGTAACCTCGCCCACTCCTCCGTCCTCTGGTAGCCGTGACCTGCTGCTCCACCTGGTCCAGAACTCATCGCTCTGCCTCCGGGCCGCACTGCCCCACAGTCGGCCGTCCGGTCCCCTTCCGTCCACCGACTCCTGCAGCTGACCGTCCACTCCACCTCGTCACTTCAGGGCTCAAACGCTCCGGCAGCCTGGAACGCCTCGAAGGCCGAGCCGCCGGCCGGGTCATCTCCTCCATCCGCTGCTCCGATCCTCCTGGCACCGCACCGGCTGCCTACAGCTGGGCCAGCAACCAATCCGCCCCACGCTCCCTGGCTACAGCTGCAGCTGCCACTGCCATGATCAGCTCCATAAGGCCCTCCATAGCTTGTTCACATCCGGATTTGATGAGGTGGGAAAAAGTACGAAGCTTCTTCCCACTGTCAGGTCCGGATGCGAAGAGGAGGGAATCTACTATTCCCGCCAGGATAACGGCTCTCCAGGCTCCACCCCTCACAACCACCTCCAGGCCATTCCCTGCTATGGGGTCAAAAGCCCCTCCCCCTAAACGATCCCGGGGCTCCCTGTCCACTCCTTGGCAGAAGAGATTAGATAAAGGAAACCTAGGTTATAACATGGCAGTTCCCATTCATTTTTTTTTTAAACTAAAGTACTTAAAAAATAAAATAAACTTTAACACACATTTCTTCAGTATTTTTTTTAAATACATCTACATAATATTCTCCAATATACACACCATTAAGTCTAGCCTTTATTTACTGTGTTTAATACCCCTTTTAACTTATAAAGATATGTCTAGAGTACAAATGAAACAGCAGTATTTAAACTTGTTAAAATATTGTTTTTGTGTCAGATAAGGTTTAATTAAAGCTAATTTTTCCCTCAGCTTATAAAAAACAAAAAGTGAGTCTCCCCCCCCTTATTTTAAATTTTGAAATTTAGAAAAGAAAGAAATGACTCCCTTTAAAGTTTGTAAATCTATAGCACAACATTTTGTTTTGCTAATACCTTTCTGTTTGTAGGGCTTTAAAAATACAAAAAGTATATACAGTGTACACAAAGCAATGGTCTAAACCAGTGATGACAAAATTCCTTACACATGGGTCCTGCAAATCATTATATTAGAAGCTTGGCCGCATATAAATGTATAGCTATTAAACACACAAATAATAATATATTTCCTAAAAAAAAATCTAGTGGCACATGGTATGGTCATAGGGAACCCTTTATCTGCTGTTCTCCCCTCCAGATGGCTTAGTTGTGGCTAACTTGTTTGGGTCTTACCTGAAGTCCCAAAACCCAAGAGCTCTATAAAACCCCTTCCACCTCACCAGTACCTCAGTCTTGTCTTTGCCTCCACTGAAGATGGTTGAAGAATGAAGATAAACATTTAAATCTTCACAGAGAGGGGTTCTCAGATTGAGTTGAGACCCATTTCCCCTCAGAATACAGTTGCTCCATTTTTAGTTTTCCTTTTCCCCAGGTGCCCCAAAACCTGATGCAGAGGACTGCATGTGGACCATGGGCTTCCAGTTGGCCTTCCTTGGCCTAAATAATTAACAGTAAGTGAGTATTATATACCAAACTTCCTCTACACTGCTGCCTCCAATGACTTATACTATGCACATCTACCCCTGGTATATCATGCTAATACTTTGGTTGTTGATTTAGAGACTAAATACACTACATATAGTTTAAGATTTCAAAAAACACAAGCAAAGCTTGGTATCATCCACTTACAGCTAGGTTTGCAGCTCTCCTGAGCCTTAGAGTTTCACTTCTCTCAGCTCACCATATGCACATACCATACAAGTATGTATAAATAAATGGAGAAGCACCAAATCACTTCACAGCAAACAAACAAATAATAAATACCCACATATATGTAAGTTTGTGGTAAGCTGCTCTTGTTTACCTGTCTCATCAGTCTTTTTATGAGTATGTTTGCAGATTTTAAAAAACCTATAACTTTATTAAAAAAATAACAAAACAAACATGTGTTTTTAGTTTGTTAAGTTTGAGGAAGTTTTGTAAGTTTAACATTTATAAGAAATACTGGATGACGATAAATTGTTCCATGCAAAGAATGTACCGTTATTATCATAATGTTAAGACCTCTGTAATTCCAATGCATTAATATGTACTGCATTTTTTATCCAATAAATATCTCTTTAAAAAAAAATAACAACAACAATAAAATACTCCAATTACAAAGGCTTAACTACAGGGGTCTCCAAGGAGATAAAGTGAAACCCCTTCGTAATGGCTGACTGCCTTTTGTACCCCACTGTTATATCCCCCTCTTAACTACAGTATTTTCCCACCATTGTGGGATAGACAGATAGATAGATAGATAGATAGATAGACAGACAGACAGACAGACAGAAAGAAATCAAATGCACCATCAATACTTGGCAGAGACATAAACCATCAGAGACAATGAGCTAAGGTTAGGGGGAGAAACTGGTCTCTCTCAATTAAAAGGTGGCACATACATGATTAAAAGTTGATCCCTGACAAATGAACAAAGATTCTCAGTTTTAGCAGTGAAAGACTTAAATGGACAGTAAACACTAACAGGCCCATTTATCAAGCTCCGTACGGAGCTTGAAGGGCCGTGTTTCTGGCGAGTCTGAAGACTCGCCAGAAACACAACTTATGAAGCAGCAGTCTAAGACCGCTGCTCCATAACCCTGTCCGCCTGCTCTGAGCAGGCGGACAGGAATCGCCGGAAATCAACCCGATCGAATATGATCGGGTTGATTGACAGCTCCCTGCGCCGCGAGTCAGCAGGGGGCGGCGTTGCACCAGCAGCTCTTGTGAGCTGCTGGTGCATTGTTAAATGCGGAGAGCGTATTGCTCTCCGCATTTAGCGAGGTCTTGCGGACCTGATCCGCAGTGTCGGATCAGGTCCGCAAGCCCTTTGATAAATAGGCCTGTATGGGGTAGATTTACCAAGCAGCGAATGCTGCAATCTACCCCAGTAGTTTCCGAATCGCCGGAAACTTAAGCTAAGAAGCAGCTGTTGTAAGACCACTGCTCCTTAACTTGTCAGCCATCTTTTAGGTGATGGACTGCAATAATTCCGATCCGATTGGGGTGATTGGCACTCCCTGCTAGCGGCCAATTGGCCGCGTACGTGCAGGAGGAGGCATTGCACAAACATTTCACCAGAACTGCTTGTGCAATGATAAATGCCGACTGCAAACAAGATGTTCATTTTAAAAATGTTTAGACTTGGCTGATATGTTATTTGATAGCAAGGCAACAACATTTTTTTAAATTACTGTCCCATTAAAACAGTATGCTCCATCTGGTGAAAAGTGATTTTCATGGAAACTCTTCTGAAATACACCAAAGAGAAAAAACATAGCCAGAGTAGAAAAAGCTGCTTATAAATAAGTCATTAGGTGGCCAATTTCTAAAAAAGAGATAAAGTCATTTCCACATCTCAAAGCTGGAAGTAACAAAGTTGAGGAGGTTTCTTGATTTTACTCACTCATAAAAGGTAGCAAACAAGAGGGTCTAGTCTCTCAACCTAACAAGCAGCCATTGACAAAAACAGTGAGCAGCCATGATGGCATAACAATAAAGACTGATAATACAGTAGTACATAAATATAAAAGGAGGTGGGGGCGGAGCCAGCAGCCCAACATGGTAGACGTGTTAGAGTGAGCTCCGTGAGATTCAATTCAGCATTTAGCTTTTAAACAAAGACTTCAGACCGCAAGCATCACACTTACTGCTGGGGAACCTATACAGTACCTCCGGTACACAATTCTGATTGAAGTTAAGCTGCCACAAAACCAGCCGGATGGGTACAGATTAACAAAGCTGCATCACAACAATTGAGAAACAGCAGAGGCCCACGAGGTCCGCCAGATCTATAACGCTCTGCCATAAACAGGTCTGTACTAAAGGGGACTCAGTCTATCAGCTTTAAGACACAGTTAAGGCTCTATAAAACCCCACAAAACCCACACATAAACCCGCAAGAAGTACCGGAGGGAATGCTTAAATAGTGCAATACATTGACTATATAAGCAGCTGTTGGAGGCGTGTACTCCCGCAATTAGCCGCAAACAGGGTCCAACAGCAACACTATATTCCGGTCCTAGACACTTTCAGGACTTTAACACACTGAACCTCAATAGCTACTGGGTGCAATCGAAAGAGGTGAAAGGGTTTCCTATAATCTTCCTTATCTGTATTGAGACCCCCTCAAACACTTCAGTGTCATACTGCTATTGAGAATCTGCAAAGAAAACACAGCACAGCAAACATATATTCCTCCATGTCAGTTAGGAGAGCTCCTAAAACGACCAAGGGTCCTAAGCACCCTAAAGGCTCACAAACTTCTAATCTGGCCATGAAAGACTTTTTATGCCATTTGAGGCCAGGCCATCACTCCATGTAGACATGCAAGATGATGCGAGTGATTCAGAGGACTCTGAGACACAGACCACACAATGCTCATCACTCAGACCCCTAACAAGAGCAGACCTAGACTCGCTCCCTACTAAAGAAAACTTCGCAGTTCTCATGACACATGTCAGCCAGCTCATCAAAGAGGGATTAAAAGAAGTAAGAAAGGACTTAAACAAGCTAGGTAACAGGGTTGAGTTCCTAGAGGAGGGGACAGAATATATAAACAATGAATCTGATGGTATGTCCAGACAACTACAACACCACAGTACTACTATTGATGACTTTCACGCGCATGTGGAAGACCTCGAAAACAGAGGTAGAAGGCACAATCTTTGCATACGCGGTATTCCGGAGAGCATCCTTCCTTAGCAATTAGATGATTACCTGCAGAGACTGTTTAAACACCTTTCTGACTCTGAACCACTGCCGGACATACCACTTGATAGAGCACACCGAGCCCTTTGCCCGCAACCTAAGGACACGACCCACCCAGAGACGTCATCCTAAAATTCCAAATAGACAAAGACAAGGAAAAAAATTACAACGCAGCCAAAAAAAACACAGTCTATATCGTTTGACGGCTCCCAAGTTCAAATCTATGCAGAGCTGAGCCCTATAACAATCGCCAGAAGAAAAGACGCCCGATACCTCACCCAGCATCTCCAGTCTATAGGAATACCATACAGATGGGGATTCCCCTTTTGCCTTAAAGTTCTCAGAGGCTCTCAAGTTTTTGTCTACAGATACCTTTTGCAAAGGTCTTAACATCCTGCCACCGGCTCTTCCTAAGCTGACTGACCAAACCAACCAAAATGTCACATCAGATGCCACACACCCTAAACCACAAAGGCAAAGTTGGAAAAGAGTCAACAGAAAAAGAAATAGGAAAAACTATGATTCCCCACAGAAGCCTGTGTCTTCCTTACCACCGCCTCCTTGAACCCTCATCCCAGGCTTGTTGGATTAACCTCTTCTCAAAATTCTGATAGGACACCTGATATGTACTGCTAGGAGTACACACTTGTTCAAGTTCCTGGACTCAATCGTTTATAAAAAATGTTTAATGGTATTTACTCTTAGCGCCCCACTAGGTCAACCTGTTACTGGCCTTATAAAATAGTCCTTCTAAGTTAAGATCCAGTTACCCCCCTACCTGATGTTTATTTTTGAGTAATAGAGATAATACCCTAACTCTGTATATCAGCTGGACACCATTATGATTAGCACACCTCCATGTATGGAAATGCTAGGATGGCTTGCATTGAAAGATGTCAAATAGAGGCCTTTATTTAAATTTTCTTTACTTACCTCTTTACTTACCTCTTGTCAAAATCATAGTGGGCCACACGATATTCACTTTTAGTAGTACACATCTGCTCTGTTTTTTTCAGTATTAGTTCCATATATAAAGTGTTTACTGATAATTACTCACAGCGGCCCACCTGGCCAATCTGTTATTAGCCTTCTTGTATAAGATCACCAAGTTTAATCCCAGTTCCACCCTTACCTGATAATTATACACACGATATAACGATGGTGTTCCAATTCAATATGTCCATTATGTTAAGCCCGCCTAAAAGCTTTCCCCATTGTTATAGAGCCCTCACTGCCAGTATTAGAGAGAAGATCTCCTAATAAATTACTTGTATTGTACTGTTGCTGCCTTGATTGCGGCTCTATACCCCTAGAGCAACAACCCCCTATGTCTTGTTATGATCTTGTGTTACTACAATGAAATATCAATGTATAACTTTTTCTTTTTTATTATAAGTGCTAATTTTTATGTTTATTATTTTTTTCTTTTCTACCTCACAATGCTATGCTCGATGTTTCTTGTTTATTGGTTGATGTGGTATTTGACTTTTGTTTTCTTTTCCATTATGCTCCAGAATGCCAGTCACCATTCCCTTACAACTGTACCCTTCCTCCCTGTGCTACTTCCTACCACCTTCTTCTTGCTGCAAGGTCCTAGGTATACAAGTGAGTACCCCTTTAAGGGAAATTACATCGCATATCCTCACCACACAAACTACACAATATTTATAGCCCCATTCAGAAACACTATGCACACATTACTGATTGTTCCCTATGAGCCTCCCTAGTGTGAAATTCCTGTCCCAAAATGTGAAGGGACTCAACTCCCCGACAAAATGCTCTATAGCCTTAAATTGCCTGCATGCTCCTCCAGCACATATCCCACTGGCTACTTTACCCATAATAAATCTAAGACAAACGGTGAAGGTATATTATTACATAAATGGCTACCTTTTTTACTGACATCTGTACACAAAGATGAAGAGGGCAGACTCTTAATATTAATAGGTACTATATACAATCAGCCGGTTACCCTAGTTAAATTATATGCCCCGAACAAAAGACAAGCGAAATTCTTTAGGAAGGCCCTAGACATACTCACACCCATAGCTAAAGGCTTTGTGATCCTGGCGGGTGATTTTAATGTAGCACTACTTCCCAAACAAGATTGTTCACATGGACGGAGCTATATCCCCCCCCTAGACACTACATGCCATTCAGGCCAAGCTGCAGGGTTTATCCTTAGTAGATGTCTGGAGACTTCAACACCCCATGAAGAAGACATACACTTTTTATTCTCACCCTCAGAAATCCTGAGATCCGAATCACCTACACTTAGCCGAACGTTCCTACATAACCCCTACATCTTGGTCAGATCACTCCATGATCACGCTAGAAATCTCCTGGCCCACTGCCCTGATTTCTCAATATTGCTGGAGGCTAGATGACTCGCTCCTCAAGAACACACAATTGATAGAGAAGATCGCCCGCTCACTAACTGAGTATTTTCACCTTAATAGTAATGACGAAACTGTACCACACATATTATGAGATGCGCACAAAGCGGTTATTAGGGTGATTTTCTCAAATATAAAGCAAACATAATTCAATCCAGTTGGAAGGAATTTGAGTTCTTGACAAAAAATCTAAACAAACTAGAGACCGATTTCTCACACTCCCCCCACAGCATATCAGTACAGGGCGAGCTGGCGAAAGCTAGATCTGCACTTAATGCTTACCTTAATAAAGAGGTGTAGAAGCTTGCATTCTTTTTAAAGAAACTTTACTTCACAGAGGGTAATAAAGTAGGCACAATGTTGGCACAAGCCCTATGCCAAAGAACACTCAACTCCTACATTCATAGGATTTCCACTCCGGACTCCGGCCAATATTCAAGACAGTAGAGGGATAGCTAAAGTTTGCCATGACTACTTTCAGTCTCTGTATAATCTACCCCCTATTGATAACCAGCTAAATCAAATGGAATGCGATTAGTATATAAAAAACGCAGACCACCCAAGCTTATCACAGGAAGACGCTACACAGTTAGATGCCCCCATAGAAATCGCAGAGACACTCTCGGCTATAGAATCCCTCCCAAACCGTAAAAGCCCAGGACCTGACGGACTGTCTAACTCCTACTACAAGACCTTTAAACACATTCTAGCCCCCCAACTAGCTGCACTATTTAAGTCAGTGGATGACACCAATTTCTTCACCAAAGACATGCTATCTGCCCACATTGCCCTAATATATAAACAGAACAAACCCCCACACTTACCGGGTAGCTATCGCCCTATATCGCTGATCAATACAGACTCAAATATTTTCGCTAAAATTCTGTCCACTAGAATCAATAAATTCTTGCCACAACTCATCCATGTAGACCAGGCAGGCTTTATTCCACGTCAAGAGGCCAGGGACAATACTATCAGAACATTACACTTAATAGACCATGCGTCTACGACAAACACTGAATCAGTCCTGGTCTCTACCGACACGGAGAAAGCATTTGACAGACTTAACTTTCCCACTATTATTTGCAATAGCAATGGAACCATTGGTGGCACACATTAGGCACAACAAAGACATTTAAGATCTCTCCACGATCTGCCCATATCAGCTGTGCAAAGATCACATACAATATTTAGGCATTCGACTTACCCCTAAGATCGGCTCGCTTTTCAGTGCTAATTATATCCCACTGCTTAAACAAATCCAAACAGATAGCCAAAACTAGCAGTCAAACCCTTTTTCTTGGTGGGGTAGAATACAAGCGGTAAAGATGTCTATCTTACCCCGCATCCTTTACATGATGCAGACAGTCCCTATTAACCTTCCGCAAACATATATAACGCAACTCCAATCAATCCTCAACAAATTTATTTGGGGTGGTAGAAAGCCCAGGGTAGCAAAGCAAACCCTTTATCGTTCAAAACAGCGAGACGGGCTGGGTGTCCCCTGTATAGCAAGGTATTACCAAGCGAGCACATTGCAGCACATTTTAGACTGGCACTTAGGGCATCAAGATAAAGCGTGGCTATTTCTGGACTCCCACATACTTCAGACTCCACAAATTGGCCCTTTGCTGGTTACCGTTATCCTACAGACCGGTCGCAGTTAAGTCCTTGTCCTTATATAGACACATCTTTGACTTAAGGGACAATATACTACAACGCATACCAGGGATTTCATCCCCTTTCTCACCTATGTCCCCAATTTTTCAGAACACGGAATTATTAAGGAACATACATGCCTCTGCTGGGAACACCCAGCTCATGGACCTGGGATTCTCCTCTCCAGTATGTGAGTTTCTTCAGCTAGGAGCACTGAAGCCCGCTCAGGAACTATCAAATATCCTAAATGGTATCTTCACCCACTGGCTCAAATACTCTCAACTGAGGCACCTTTTAGCTAACTCCCCACACAAACAATCTCTTATGCGCCCCCTTACACATTTTGAATCATTATGCAGATATGGGAAAGCTCTGAAAGGAACACTAACAATATCCAGGAGAATACTAGATACTTGTCTGCATAAACAACTACCCAAATCCACTCAGAATTGGTCAAAAGAACTTGACTTAGATATCCCCGTGGAGATATGGGACCGGTTGTACCTTCGTACCCATAAATCATCCACATATACTCAAATTCTGGAGATGAACTATAAAATCATCTCCAGATGGTACCTCACGCCAGTACGGCTAAAATATATCTACCCAGAGTCATCCCCCATGTGCAAAATCTCTACTCGCTAGAAACTGGAAAACTGATATCATACCCACCATCGAGACATGGAAAGTTCGAACTCAGGAGCTCATACAATTAGAAGAATATTATCACTTCAAAAATGACAAACTAAACCTTTTTTACAACGTCAAATTTTACTTGGAAACCATAAACCCACTTAGACCCCTCCCTCCTCATCACTTTCTCCTCCTTCCCCCCCCCCCACCTGCTCTTTACACTCTTGTCCGGCATAGCAACACTACGGTCTTACAAAAAGCTGGTTATCCATTTTTACACGACTGAGGTATTGTCGAGGAAGAGGAAATACATCATGTCCCAGAACCAAAGAAGAAAATCTAAGTCTCAAAATCTTCAAAAAAAGACTGTCTTAGATCACTTTCACCCTACCACCTTGGCACAACAAGAGCCCTCAGACGACACCCCACATGAGGTCCTTTTGGGGCCTGCCCTGGGCAACACTCGCAGCAATAATAGACCACCTTCTGGAGATTCCACGTCTCTAATTGACACCATCAAAAACTTACTGGCAAGACACCATGACTCTATGACTAAAAAATTTGACAGATCCCATGCGGACCTTAAGAGAGATATTGCTTCAATTGGGGAAAGGACAGATGCCTTAGAGCGGAAACAGGAGTACTTAATAATAGACCACACTAATCTACTATCCTATTCTGAAAACCTAGCTACTCAGATCTCCTGATTGTAAGCCAAGCTCGCCGACCTCGAGGATAGGTCCAGGCGGAATAACCTAAGAATCAGGGGGGTCCCTGAATCGGTCTTTCCCCAAGATTTAGAGGGCTTTCTAAAAGAACTTTTCAAGGAACTGGTCCCAGAAGCGAAGGACTCTTATCTCCTGATGGATAGGGCCCATAGAGTGGCGCGCCCACGCTCTCTTGCAGCAGATAAGCCTAGGGCCATTGTCACCAGACTCCACTACTTCTCCTTCAAAAATCAGCTTATCAATGTAGATATGCGGTCCAAAACCTTGCCAGAGAAATTCGAACAGATCCAAATCTTCCCAGACCGGTCAGCTCACACGCTGTTCCTACGGAGAACCTTTGCAGACTACACCAAAATTCTGAGGGCTAAAGGAATTAGGTATTGATGGGGATTCCCATTAAAGCTCCTCATAACTAAAGACAGTCACCTCAACATGATTTCAACACCAGAGAAGGCTCGACTTCTCTTGCAAAAGTGGGGACTTCTCCCAGAAGCCCAAGAAGCCCAAGAAACACCTTCCTCACGACCATTTCCACTTAGAGCTGGTGCGCCTGAATGGAAACACCTTCTGAATAGACCTGCCCAGTGTCCAGACGACAGCCTACTACTCACCGCAACCCTTCATGAGGGTGAACTCTCTATACCTCGGCTCTTTGCACATAGTCTGGTATGCCATTGAGACACAAGCTGGGACATGTGATTGAAACCTCCCTGTGCTTCACAGCCCTTCCTACTTCTCCTATCCTCCCTCCCCCAACATATAAGTACTTGAGTGAGTACTTATACTAGAGTGACTCTGGAATTCTATTGTTGAGGTTCTCAGAGTTACCCCAAGCAGTGCTATTATGCACTATTGAACCCGCACACTGTTATAATGAATGTGAAATATGAATATGTATCTTCTCTTTTTCTCTCTCTATTCTTCTCTTCTCACCTCTCCCCTCCCTTCCCCTTTTCCCTTCTACTCCAGCAGGATAGTAGGTCAGGTTTGAAACGAGGATTCTTAACGGTCACCCCATGACAGAGATGACAATATCCACCCTAAATGTTGAGGGACTCAACACGCCCATGAAGCGGAGCTTGCTGGTAAGACATTTGAAAAAACATAAAAAAGCGATAGCCTACATACAAGAGATACATTGGACTGAGCCATCCCCACATAAACTTAGGTCAACCCTATACCCAACCTGCAATGCAGCCTCATACACTAATAAGAAAAGAGGCATCGCTATACTCATAAGACATGACGTCAAATATACCTCCATCACTATAGAAAGAGATGTAGAGGACAGATACTTAATTCTTGTCTGCTATCTGGATGAAACCCTATACACCCTAGTCAATGTATACGCCCTTAATACCCACCAGGCTGCATTTCTTAAACAACTATTGGAGAGAGTAGACCAGTTAAAGAGAGGCTCTATACTTCTGGGTGGGGATTTTAATTATGCTTGGGACCCCTTGCTTGACAGACGGCCCTGTAAAGAGACTGATTCTGACAGGGGGACCTACCTCCTTTCTAAGCGATTTCATAACCTCCTGATGAGGTACAACTACTTTGACATTTGGCGATGCTTACATACGACAGAACAGGACTATACCTTCTATTCCATAGCGCACCACTCATATTCCCGTATCAACTATATATTCACGGACTCTTAGACCCTAGATAAAGTGCGCTCTGCGAAAATTGTAGTATGTTTATGGTCTGACCATGATATGGTGACTGTTACCCTTAATTCACTGTTACCCTTAATTCACACGGCTGTATGAGATCTTGGTGACTAGTGGATCATTTGATCAAGGACCCTTGGTCCCAACAAACTACTTCTAACCATCAAGATTTCTTCAAAATGAATGATACCGGACAAACGAGAGACACTGCCCTCTGGGCGACTATGAAAGCGTTCCTTAGGGGGACCTTTTTAAAAAGCTACTTTGGCGCAGATTTTTGGGGAACTCAGACCCTTAGAACAGCAGAACAAACTCAATCCCAACCCTGTGTTAGCCTCACGCATAGGACAGATACTCGCTGAAATAACGGCAAAAGAGACTTTAAGGGTACAGGAATCCCTTCTTAAATTCCAAAAATTGTTCTACTATCAGGGCAACAGGGCAGATAGACTATTAGCCACTAAGCTTAGAGCTAGAACAAAGTCTATGCAAATCCAAAAAATCTGCCACTCAGGCAAAACCTTGCATGCCCTCTAAAGACATCGGAGAGGCCTTCATGACCTACTATAGGGAGATATATAATTTAGATACCTGCCTGAATACGCCTAAAGCAGATTCCCATACAATTTCAGCCTTCCTATCTTCCCTTAACTTCCCACGACTAGACACTGATTTGGCTGACCACCTCACGGACCCCATAACCTATTCTGAAATTAAGGAAGCCATTAAGTCACTTAAACTTCATAAGATGCCCGGACCCAGTGATGAGCGGTGATGTCAGAGGTTGGTGAGGGACTAGATATGATACGTCGGAGAATCACATATACCGCGGGCTGCAAGTACCTGCAACAGGGCAGGTTTTAATTAAAGCTGAACCAGTACACAGGTGAAATAATCAGCTGATGGTTGAGAGCAAGTTAGTAACCACTGTTACTGGTCAGCTGATTACTTAACCTGTGCACCGATTCAGCTATAATGAAAACCTGGCCTGTTGGGGGTATTTGAGGACCATGGTTGAGAAACACTGCATTTAAGCACCAGCTCATCTGAATACCAGCAGATAAAAGCATATATTAAAAGTAATGCATATATCTCAAATACAGCTCCAATACCAGCAGATAAAACCATGTAGTAAAGTTATAAATATATCTCAAATTCAGATCCAATACCAGCTCCAATATATTGACCTCTCCTGCATTATATTACTCACTAAATAAAGGATCTTGCACTGCACTGTGCAAACTATACATTGCTTTTCTGCTTTCTTTTAACTAAACAGGTGTCAGAATGTTCCCATCAGAAACTTCACACTAAAGGGAAAATGCAGAGTAATTAAATTCTATAGTTTTAAATAAATATATTTCAGACAACTCAGGACTACAGTGTGTATATGTGTATGTAAACTATGTATATGTGTGTATGTACAGTATCGCGTGCACAATCGCAGGATTTCAATTTGTCTACATCAGAAGGTTGTTCCGTTCTAGACAAATTGACCATCTTACAAAAAGGTTAAATTCCTATTTATTGGTATTTTATATACCCATATAGGGTATGACTAGAAAGGCCTGTTTGTTAAAAAAGGATGTATAATATGTATGGTTGTACTTAACAAGAGAGCGGACAAGTAAGGTGAAACCAATAGTGAGCAAAAATGCCAAAAAGACTTGTGTCGTTCCAAGGGACATGAAACCCAAAATATTTCTTTCATGATTCAGATAGAGTATAATTAAAACATTTTTTTCTAATTTACTGCTCTCTTGTTATTTGCTTCATTTTCTTGGTATCCTTTGTTGAAGAAGCAGCAATGCACTACTGGGAGATAGTTAATGCATTGGGTGAACGAATAACATGAGGCATTTACGTGCAGCAACCAATCAGCAGCCCCTGAGTCTACCTAGGTATCCTTTTGAACAAAGAATATGAAGTGAACAAAATAAATTAGAAAATATAAATAGATTGGAAAGTTGTAGAAAGTACATGCTCTATCTGAATCATGAAAGAAAAAATGTGTGCTTTATGTCCATGGGAAAACCTTGATCCTAAAGGGGTTAAACTTCTATGAGAAGCAGCTAAACCTATTGCAGCTGGCAGAGGAAATAGCAGACAAGTTCAGAGTCAGTTGTGAAGGTCAAAAAGAGCAAAAAGGAGCAGGTTCATTTCCACTTGAGGAGCTGATATAGTCTGTCAGCCAGGAACTATGTCAGACAAAGCAAAGAGCTAGGCAAACAAAAGAAGTGTATACAATGATAAGACACAAGGAGAAAGCAGAAAAACTGCACCAGAATCAACACAGCCAACGGCAAGACAAAGCAGAACTTTAAAGGGATATTACCACATAGATATTTTTTGTGCATTTGTTTTTGAAAATCCTGTTTTCTTTTGTTGTTGTTTTTTTCCTTTTTGTTTCTATCAAGTAGATTGGCAATAGCCAAGTTCCTAAGATAAGGGGGATGCAGATAAATATATTAGAAGCTTTGAGGGACTTGTACATTTATGGGTATTACATACCTCAAAACATTGGTGGCTGCTTATTGGAGACTCAGGAGGGGGGCATGTTGCCATTCTGGGTGAATAGTGGATGGCATCACGGACATGTCCAGTTGGTTGGTAGGTGTGTCTGAGTGATTCCTGGGTGTGTCCAGTTCGTACATGGGAGGAGCTAAGGTCTGGTATTAAAAAAACAAACAATAATTTTTCCTAAAAAGGGAAAATTATGGGGAGGTTGCAGTGTACACTCTACCTGCTGTTCTTCCCTCCAGATGTTTTTTTTAATTGTAACCCTCCTACCTGATGTCCACAAGCACACATTCTTAGTTCTGCTTTTAAAGGGACATTAAACACTTTGAGATGATAATATAAAATTATATTTCATATATATAAAAATAATTTTGCAGTACTTTCATTATTTAGTTTGTTCCCTTTTCCTGTAATTCCATTATGAAATTGTGAGCTTTTCAGTTCCTGTTAGAAATTGAAGTGCAGAACACTGTTATATTCCACACAGTCATTGGCTGCACACTCTACTGACCTATTTATAACTGTCCCTTATTGGCCACAGCAGAGAATGTAACCTAAGTTACAACATGGCAGCTCCCATTGTTTTATAGACACTAAAACTTTACAATTATCAAAGAAACACATATCTTTGTAAAAGTTTAGTCTCGCTAATCTATCCAGACGCATGTAAACTTGCATGAGTCACTTAAATGCAGATCTTCTGTTAGCAGAGGAATCCAGGGTTAAAGGGACACTCAGGTTAAATTTCTCTTACTCTGGCAATTACTATTTGGCTATACTGGTTTGACTTCTGCTCCCCCTGACTAAATTTCTGTTTAAAGGGACACTCAGGTTAAATTAAATTTTCATGATTCAGATACAGCATGTAATTTTAAACAACTTTCCAATTTACTTCCATTAAAAAAAATGTGCACTCTTTTATATTTAACATTTTTGAGTCACCAGCTCCTACTGAGTATGTGCAAGAATTCACAGACTATACGTATATGCATTTGTGATTGGCTGATTGCTATCACATGGTACAAGGGGAGTGGAAATATACATAACTTTGAAATTTGTTATAAAAAAATCTACTACTCATTTGAAGTTCAGACTAAGTGCTATTGCATTGTCTTGTTATCTTGCATTTGTTGATTATGCAAATCTAATCTAAGTCAGACAGTCCGGGTCAAGGCCTCTCAGGGAAAAGCAGCACAAAATCATGAAACAAAGAGCCCACAAACAAGCTAAAGCCATAAACCAAGTCTGTCCAAACACAAGGTTAAAGGACCAGTAAATTCCATAGATTTGCATAATTAACGCATGCATGATAACAAGACAACGCAATAGCACTTAGTCTGAACTTCAAATGAGTAGTAGATTTTTTTCTAACAAATTTCAAAGTTATGTATATTTCCACTCCCACTGTACCATGTGACAACAATCAGCCAATCACATATGCACATACGTATAGTCTGTGAATTCTTGCACATGATAAGTATGAGCTGGTGGCTTAAAAAGTGTAAATATAAAAGACTGCACATTTTTTTTAATGGAAGTAAATTGGAAAGTTGTTTAAAATTGCATGTCCTATCTGAATCATGAAAGTTTAATTTGACCTGAGTGTCCCTTTAAACAGAAATGTAGTCAGGGGGAGCAGAAGTCAAACCAGTATAGCCAAATAGTAATTGCCAGAGTAAGAGAAATTAGCTTAAAGGGACATGAAACCCAACATTTTTCTTTCATGATTTAGGAAAAAAATAAAATTTTAAACAACTTTCCAGTTTAATTCTATTATCAAATTTGTTTCATTCTTTCTCTTGGTATCATTTGTTGAAGGAGCAACAATGCACTACTGGTTTCTAACTGAACACATGGGTGAGCCAATGACAATCTATATATATATGCAGCCACCAATCAACAGCTAGAACCTAGATTCTTTGCTGCTCCTGAGCTTACCTAATTAAACCTTTCAGGAGAGGATAACAAGAGAAGGAAGCAAATTAAATAATAGAAGTAAATTGAAAAGTTGTTTAAAATTGTACGCTCTAATTCATAAATGTCTAATTATGACTTTTCTGTGACTTTTCTTTTAAATGTCTAATTATGACTTTTCTGTCCCGCTAATATAGACTACTGCAATTAAGTCCTAATTGATCACCTGCGTCTCCTTATAGTATGCCTAACTGCAGCATTGTGTAGCGGTGGTATCAGGGGTCAAGTTGAGTGGGAACACATGGGAATGGAGTTCCTGCACTATTTTTGCAGTAGGAACTACGTTTCCTTTGGACAGAGAACAGAATGCTTCAGTAAACAATGCTGCTGCTGGTGGGAGGAGCTGAAGCACAATCTGGCTAGAGGTAGTGAGATCCTCTAGTAATGGGCATAACACTTCCTGCAATACACTAAATGAAAGCCTGTTAGCGGTCCTGCTGTGTTATCACTCCGCAATGTGTGGAACGCTTGCTTGGAGTTATTTAGTTCCCTTAGTAGAAATAGGACTATTGCACCTAAAAGTGAATGTGAATTTGAATGAATAAGTGCCCGGTTTTAAAAAATACTATTAAAAACAGGGGAACTTTCATTCATTTAAATTTAGAGATTGATGTAGGTTGAACAGAGCGCATAAAAATGAGTCTTGAAAAAGGCCTGCTCCTAAGGCCGAAACGCGTTGACTTTAAACTGGTAAGCCTAATTTCATTATAAGCACTTTCTCTGGAAACAATCTGCACTATTTTACTTATCTTTCACAGGACTCTCCAGGACCTTTGGCAAATACCCCAAAGATTTTGGGAACATTGGGGATATCGCACAGATTCTTACCATTAGGAATATAAGTTTGTCACATTTAACTTTATATTTAAGCACTAATTTTGGACTAATTGGTTTATTCATATATTTTTATTTTTATTTTTTTTCGCATCTTATCATTTTCTTATTGTGTATACACCATATTTTTATTTTTAAGTGTTCCATCAGATTTTTTCGTTAAGAATTTTACACGTACTTTCATTTTCACAGATTTTCTAGTACATCATTTACTCAGCCACTATTGGGGTTGATTTGGATTCACTCCCCTCACAGTCACTTTAAATTTGTGAACACTCTGTCCCATTTAGAAAAACACTATTCGAGACAGAATATTCTGTACCCTATAGTTACATTCATCTGTATTCCAAGATTGTATTGATTTTATTGTTCTTACTATACACATGGATCCATATTTATGTTTTATATTTGTCTGACTTGTTATATGTATTAAATTATATTTTAATCCACTCCTCTCATTTATAGAAGTAGGAGATTTATAACTACTTAGTACCGTAACCTCAAATTTTAATTTTAGGCACACTGTTCAACCTACATCAATCTCTTTATTTTACCTTGGTTAACTAGGTAACCAAATGATCAAAGCTAAAGGTACATTTATCTGGGCGCTTGGTCTTTTATTACTATTCCGATTCATTGAAATTTACATTGATGCGTTTTTAAAAAAAAAAAAAAACTTACCTTTTTCTTTAGGAAAACAAGACCGGTGATCCTCCGTCTACTTCTGCTACTGTACTTAGCATATCGATGACCAAACCGGCTTCCTCCAATTGCTGCGTGGCCTCACAAGCTGGACGCCTTGGGATGCTCGCAATGACTGGAGGAAGCTAGTTTCATTATTGCAGTGCTAAGAACAGAGGACGGTGGAGGATCCCCGTCTGGTTTTCCTAAAGAAAAAGGTAAATATTTTAAAAAACGCTTCAATGTCAATCTTAATGAATGAAATTGCCCCTGTTTTTAATAGTATTTTAAAAACAGGGCACTTATTCATTCAAATTTACATTCACTTTAAGTGGGAGGAGTCGTCTCAGGCCCAAAGGCAACCCTTCATTGGATTTAATTTGCTTTCATTATCCAAAGTGTATAGATTATCTATACTATAATTGTGCTTGTAATGTACGTCCCTGTCGGCAGTTGCACACGCATCCTTTAATGGAATGTTGGCAGCACGAGGACAAAATAATTCACCTGGATGCAGCGAAGCTGCATCCCGGTGGATTCCGAAAATGGCAGGGTGGTGAAAGGCAAATGGAGCATTACAAAAGCAACAGCTAACCGCCCGCATCAAGTATTAAAAAAAAATAATAATAACCACCCGCATCAAGTATTAAAAAAAAATAATAATAACCACCCGCATCAAGTATTAAAAAAAAAACCCTGCCCGCACAAAATATAACAAAAAAAACAACACATACACCGCAAACCCCCACATCACTAAATAATAAAGTAATTAACCCCTTATCACTTAACCGTCAACCACCAACATCGGAATACACCTAATTACCCTATTAACCTCTAAAATGCAAAACCCCCACATCGCAATAAACCTAATTATCCTATTAACCCCATAACCGCAAAACTCCCATATTGCAATTAAACTAAAAAACTTAATAACCCCTTAAACCACCAAAACCCACAACTCAAATAACTATTTAAATAACTAAGTACCCTAACCTAACAACCCCTAACCTAACATCCCCTTAAATTAACCCAAATTACCTAAACTAATAAATTCTAAAGTTACAAAAAATAAAAAAAAACTAAGTTTACAAAAAAAAGGCTAACATTACAGAAAAAAATAAATCAAATTACCAAATTTTAAAAAATTAAACCTAATCCCTATGAAAATAAAAAAGCCCTCCCAAAATAAAAACACGCCCTACTCTAAGAATAAACTAACAGTAGCCCTTAAAAGGGCTTTTTGCAAGGCATTGCCCAAAGATAATCAGCTCTTTTACAAAAAATACACAAAGTCCCACCTAACAGTAAACCCCCCACCCCCCAAAATAAAAGAACCTAACACTAAAAACCTAAACTACCCATTGCCCTGAAAAGGGCATTTGTTTGGGCATTGCCCTTAAAAGGGCATTTAGCTCTTTTACTGCCCATCCCTAATCTAAATAAAACAAACCAACCCCCCCAAAAAAAAACTTAAAAAAATCTAAGTCTAACCCCCAGGTTGCTACTCACCATTCCTGAAGTCCGACGGAGAAGGTCCTGTTCCAGGCGGTGAAGTCTTCTTCCAAGCGCGACCTCTTCTTCTTCCAGGAACATCCTGCGCGGAGCGGAGCTGAAGACTGAAGACCGATGACCGCTCAGCTAAAAACCGGCGACCCTGGAACAGAAGACCGGCGACAGCGGAGCCATGGAGCGTGGAGGATCCTCTGCGTACCTCCCCGCCATACACTGAATAGTGAATTCAAGGTACGCTATTAAAGATGGCGTCCCTTGAATTCCTATTGGCTGATTTGATTCTTCCAATTCAAATCAGCCAATAGGATTAGAGCTACTCAAATCCTATTGGCTGTTCAAATCAGCCAATAGGATGAGAGCAAGTGAAATTCTCTTGGCTGTATGTAAATTATGAATACATAAAAATTACTACCCCAAAAATGTGATATATATTGTGTAATATACTGTATGTGTGTAATTAAACTTGTTTTTTTATACTTATCTTTGAGAGTGTTGCTTCCATTTAACTTCTAAAAAGAGTGCTGAATTCCCAGCCTTTAAATAGTGCTATTATTATGTATCACTATATCTCCCTTTTTTGAACCTGTACATTTTATTTAATGGGTCTGCAACATATTTCATATTAAGGTACCAATACAATAGTCCTATGACAGTATTGGTGTAATTATTGTTCAGGCATTTTAATTATAAGATTCCCATGCAACACTCCTTTCTTTGTAATTGCATTTTTCCATCTACTAATAATAAACTTTGTATATATATGTATGTGTATATATATATATATATATATATATATATATATTGTCAAAGGATCTGCGGGAAAAGGTAGTTGAACTGTATAAAACAGGAAAGGGATATAAAAAGATATCCAAGGAATTGAGAATGCAAATCAGCGGTGTTCAAACTTTAATCAAGAAGTGGAAAATGAGGCGTTCTGTTTAATAACATACTGCATTCATCTTGCCATCAATTCGGACCAAATTTTCTGTGCCTTTGTAGCTCACACATCCCCAAAACATCAGCGATCCACCTACGTGTTTCACAGTAGGAATGGTGTACCTTTCATCATAGGCCTTGTTGACTCCTCTCCAAATGTAGCGTTTATGGTTGTGCCCAAAAAGCTCAATTTTGGTCTCATCACTCCAAATGACTTTGTGCCAGAAGGTTTGAGGCTTGTCTCTGTGCTGTTTGGCATATTGTAAGCGGGATACTTTGTGGCATTTGCGTAGTAATGACTTTCTTCTGGCGACTTGACCATGCAGCCCATTTTTCTTCAAGTGCCTCCTTATTGTGCATCTTGAAACAGCCACACCACATGTCCTGTATTTCACCTGAAGTTATTTGTGGGTTTGTCTTTGCATCCCGAACAATTTTCCTGGCAGTTGTGGCTAAAATTTTAGTTGATCTACCTGAGCGTGGTTTGGTTTCAACAGAACCCCTCATTTTCCACTTTTTTATTAGAGTTTGATCACTGATGATTTGCATTCTCAATTCCTTGGATATCTTTTTATATCCCTTTCCTGTTTTATACAGTTCAACTACCTTTTCCCACAGATCCTTTGACAATTCTTTTGCTTTCCCCATGACTCAGAATCCAGAATTGCCGGTGCAGCACTGGATGAATGATGCAAGGGTCTGTCAGGAGCCCAGAAACTCATTGACCTTTTATACACACAAACTAATTACAAGCAAACAGATCACAGGTGAGGATGGTTACCTTTAATAGCCATTCAAACCCCTTTGTGTCAACTTGTGTGCATGTTATCAGGCCAAAATCACCAGAGTATGTAAACTTTTGATCAGGGTCATTTGGGTAGTTTCTGTTGTCATTATGATTAAAAAAGAGTAAACACAGTTGATTGATAATAAATGGCTTCAGCCAAACACTAACCATGAGTGAAAGAAAAGTTTTTGTGTTAACATTCATATTCTCTGAAAAATGGCCAATAAATCATAAATTCTGCCAGGGTATGTAAACTTATGAGCACAACTGTGTATATATATATATATATATGTGTGTATATATATATATATATATATATATATATATATATATATATATATAAAACAATAAAAAAGTGTGAAGAAAATATTAAAGAAAAAGATATAGAGAGAAAAATACTAGAAATAAGAAAAAAGCCAATCCTATCCAGCACTAAAACAATTCTTGCTAAATAATTGTATTACAACCTTTGAAAACAGGGTTTGACTATGAATTAACAGAGCTGTTCATATCTTAAAAAGAACAAAAAATAAAGTGTATTTAAACATATTTATTTGCCAACCAATTTCTATAATTAAAGGCAATAATTATTGTTTGTCTATATCAATATATACAATTGAGGATTTTTTACACCATACACAAATGGTTAATAATAGTGATGTCGCAAACTGTTCGCCGGAGAACAGTTCACCGCGAACATAGCTTGTTCGCGTTCGCCGCTGCGAGCGAACATATGCGATGTTCGATCCGCCCCCTATGTGTCATCATTGAGGAAACTTTGACCCTGTATGTCACAGTCTTCTGACACATTTGAGCCAATCAGCAGCAGACACTCCCTCACAGACCTTCCCAGCTCCTTGGCAGCAGCCATTTTAGACTCATTACGATCTTACTTTCTTAGTGAGAGGAGCTTTTAGTGTTGCTGCTGCTGACATAATAGGGAAATAGATAGCTAGGCTAGTGTATTTAGTGTCCACTACAGTCCTGAAGGACTCATCTCATCTCTGCTGCAAGGACAGCACCCCAAAAAGCCCTTTTTAGGGCTATAACTTCAGTCGTTATTTTTTTTTTTCTTTGTATTTTTATTTGCATTTGCCTGGCTTTCAGCCTGTGTGTGAGGCTCACAGCATATACTGTGATTAGTGCCACCACTGATATTTGCTTAACATTAGTTTAAATTTAACCAACAAAAATTTGAAATTATTTTGCTAGTGTAATTTATTTTCATTTTCTATCAGGCCTGTGTCTCTCAGGCTCACACAGCATATACTGTGGTTCATTGCTCTGTGCCAACCACCACTCATATCTGCTTAACATTATTTTAAATTTAAAAAAAAAAACTTTTAAATCATTTTGCTAGTGTAATCTAATTTCATTTTCTATCAGGCCTGTGTGTTTCTGACTTACAGAGCATACTGTGGTTAATTGCTGCCCTACCTAGGCTAGCAGCCACGACTCATATGTGCTTAACATTTTTTTAAATTTAAAAAAAAAAACCTTTAAATCATTTTTCTAGTGTAATCTAATTTTATTTTCTATCAGGCCTGTGTGTTTCTGACTTACAGAGCATACTGCGGTTAATTGCTGCCTTACCTAGCAGCCAGCCACCACTGATATCTGCTTAACATTATTTTAAATTTAAAATAAAAACTTTTAAATCATTTTACTAGTGTAATCTAATTTCATTTTCTACCAGGCCTGTGTGTTTCTGACTTACACAGCAAGCATACTGTGGTTAATTGCTGCCCTACCTAGCAGCCACGACTCATATCTGCTTAACATTATTTTAATTTTTTTTTAAAAAACGTTTAAATCCTTTTGCTAGTGTAATCTAATTTCATTTTCTATCAGGCCTGTGTGTTTCTGTCTTACTCAGCATACTGTGGAAAATTGCTGTCCTAGCAGCAGCCAGCCACCACTCATATCTGCTTAACATTATTTTAAAGTTAAAAAAAAACCTTTTAAATCATTTTGCTAGTGTAATCTAATTTCATTTTCTATCAGGCCTGTGTGTTTCTGACTTACAGAGCATACTGTGGTTAATTCCTGCCCTACCTAGCAGCCACGACTCATATGTGCTTAAAAATTTTTTAAATTTTTCAAAAAAAACTTTAAATCATGTTGCTAGTGTAATCTAATTTTATTTTCTATCAGGCCTGTGTGTTTCTGACTTACAGAGCATACTGTGGTTAATTGCTGCCTTACCCAGACAGCCACCACTCATATCTGCTTAACATTATTTTAAATTTAAAATAAAAACTTTTAAATCATTTTACTAGTGTAATCTAATTTCATTTTCTAACAGGCCTGTGTGTTTCTGACTTACACAGCAAGCATACTGTGGTTAATTGCTGCCCTACCTAGCAGCCACGACTCATATCTGCTTAACATTATTTTTTATTTTTTTTTAAAAACGTTTAAATCCTTTTGCTAGTGTAATCTAATTTCATTTTCTATCAGGCCTGTGTGTTTCTGGCTTACTCAGCATACTGTGGTAAATTGCTGTCCTAGCAGCAGCCAGCCACCACTCATATCTGCTTAACATTATTTTAAAGTTAAAAAAAAACTTTTAAATCATTTTGCTAGTGTAATCTAATTTCATTTTCTATCAGGCCTGTGTGTTTCTGACTTACAGAGCATACTGTGGTTAATTCCTGCCCTACCTAGCAGCCACGACTCATATGTGCTTAACATTTTTTTAAATTTTTCAAAAAAAACTTTAAATCATGTTGCTAGTGTAATCTAATTTTATTTTCTATCAGGCCTGTGTGTTTCTGACTTACAGAGCATACTGTGGTTAATTGCTGCCTTACCCAGACAGCCACCACTCATATCTGCTTAACATTATTTTAAATTTAAAATAAAAACTTTTAAATCATTTTACTAGTGTAATCTAATTTCATTTTCTAACAGGCCTGTGTGTTTCTGACTTACACAGCAAGCATACTGTGGTTAATTGCTGCCCTACCTAGCAGCCACAACTCATATCTGCTTAACATTATTTTTAATGTTTCAAAAAAAGGTTTAAATCATTTTGCTAGTGTAATCTAATTTCATTTTCTATCAGGCCTGTGTGTTTCTGGCTTACTCAGCATACTGTGGTTAATTGCTGTCCTATCAGCAGCCAGCCACCACTCATATCTGATTAACATTATTTTAAAGTTAAAAAAAACTTTTAAATCATTTTGCTAGTGTAATCTAATTTCATTTTCTATCAGGCCTGTGTGTGGCCTGTGTGTTTCTGACTTACAGAGCATACTGTGGTTAATTGCTGCCCTACCTAGCAGCCACGACTCATATGTGCTTAACATGTTTTTAAATTTAAAAAAAAAAACCTTTAAATCATTTTGCTAGTGTAATCTAATTTTATTTTCTATCAGGCCTGTGTGTTTCTGACTTACAGAGCATACTGTGGTTAATTGCTGCCCTACCTAGCAGCCAGCCACCACTCATATATGCTTAACATTATTTTAAATTTAAAATAAAAACTTTTAAATCATTTTGCTAGTATAATCTACTTTCATTTTCTATCAGGCCTGTGTGTTTCTGACTTACACAGCAAGCATACTGTGGTTAATTGCTGCCCTACCTAGCAGCCACGACTCATATCTGCCTAACATTATTTTAAATTTTTCAAAAAAAACATTTAAATCATTTTGTTAGTGTAATCTAATTTCATTTTCTATCAGGCCTGTGTGTTTCTGGCTTACTCAGCATACTGTGGTTAATTGCTGCCCTAGCAGCCACGACTCATATCTGCTTTACATTATTTTAAATTTTAAAAAAAAAAAATTTAAATCATTTTGCTAGTGTAATCTAATTTCATTTTCCATCAGGCCTGTGTGTTTCTGGCCCACATCATATAGTGTGACACTGATTAATAGCTCTTTTTTCCACCACTTATATCTGGTGTAACAACATTAGTGTAAAAAATTTTTTTTTTTTTTTTTTACATCAGTCCTCTTCTAGTGTTATTTAATTTTAGTTGCCAGTCCAGCCTGGCTGCCATTAGTGCCAGCCTGTGTGTCAGGCTACCAGCATATACTGTGCCTACTTCCATCCTCAGTGCCAGTCCACCACTCCTATCTGGTGTAACATTATTTTAAATTTTGTAAAAAAAAACTTTTACATCAGTCTTCTAGTGTTATTTAATTTTAGTTTACAGGCCAGCCTGCCACCACTAGTGCCAGCCTGTGTGTCACGTTGCCAGCACATACTGTGCCTAGTTCTATCCTGAGTGCCATTACTCCTATCTGTTGTAACATTTTTGTAACTTTTTTAAAAACAAACTGTTACATCAGTCTGCTATTGTTATTTAATTGCAGTTGCCTGTCTGCCAGCTTGTGTGCCAGGCCCACTTTCCAACTAGTGCCATGAATCATATTTGTTATAACAGTAGTGTAAATATTTAAAATAAAATCTTTTTTGACTGTGAACCATCAGCCTGCTAGTGCAATTGAATTGCAGTTGCCTGCCTGCCTGCCAGCATGTGTGCCTGGCCCACTTGCCAACTAGTGCCACCAATCATATTTGTTATAACAGTAGTTTAAATATTAAAAATAATAATTTTTTGACTGTGAAAGATCAGTCTGCTAGTGTAATCTAATTGCAGTTGCCTGCCTGCCAGCGTGTGTGCCAGGCCCACTTGTTGCCAACTATTGCCACCAATCATATTTGTTATAACAGTATTGTAAATATTTAAAATAAATAAATTTTTGCCTGTGAATCATCAGTCTGCTAGTGCCATTGAATTGCAGTTGCCTGTCTGACTGCCAGCGTGTGTGCCAGGCCACTTGCCAACTAGTTACACCAATCATATTTGTTCTAACAGTATTGTAAATATTTAAAATAAAAAATTCTTAGATTGTGAATCATCAGTCTGCTAGTGCCATTGAATTGCAGTTTCCTGCCTGCCAGCGTGTGTGCCAGGCCCACTAGCCACCTAGTGCCACCAACAATATTTGTTGTAACAGTATTGAAAATATTTTAAATCATAACTTTTTTGACTGTGAATCATCAGTCTCCTAGTGCCATTGAATTGCAGTTGCCTGCCTGCCAGCGTGTGTGCCAGGCCCACTTGCCAACTAGTTACACCAATCATATTAGTTCTAACAGTATTGTAAATATTTAAAATAAAAAATTCTTAGACTGTGAATCATCAGTCTGCTAGTGCCATTGAATTGCAGTTTCCTGCCTGCCATGGTGTGTGTCAGGCCCACTAGCCAACTAGTGCCACCAATCATATTTGTTGTAACAGTATTGAAAATATTTTAAATCATAACTTTTTTGACTGTGAATCATCAGTCTCCTAGTGCCATTGAATTGCAGTTGCCTGCCTGCCAGCATGTGTGTCAGGCCCACTTGCCAACTAGTTACACCAATCATATTAGTTCTAACAGTATTGTAAATATTTAAAATAAAAAATTCTTAGACTGTGAATCATCAGTCTGCTAGTGCCATTGAATTGCAGTTTCCTCCTGCCTGCCAGCGTGTGTGCCAGGCCCACTAGCCAACTACTGCCACCAATCATATTTGTTGTAACAGTATTGAAAATATTTTAAATCATAACTTTTTTGACTGTGAATCATCAGTCTCCTAGTGCCATTGAATTGCAGTTGCCTGCCTGCCAGCGTGTGTGCCAGGCCCACTTGCCAACTAGTTACACCAATCATATTTGTTCTAGCAATATTGTAAATATTTAAAATAAAAAATTCTTAGACTGTGAATCATCAGTCTGCCAGTGCCATTGAATTGCAGTTTCCTGCCTGCCATCGTGTGTGCCAGGCCCACTAGCCAACTAGTGCCACCAATCATATTTGTTGTAACAGTATGGAAAATATTTTAAATCATAACTTTTTTGACTGTGAATCATCAGTCTCCTAGTGCCATTGAATTGCAGTTGCCTGCCTGCCAGCGTGTGTGCCAGGCCCACTTGCCAACTAGTTACACCAATCATATTAGTTCTAACAGTATTGTAAATATTTAAAATAAAAAATTCTTAGACTGTGAATCATCAGTCTGCTAGTGCCATTGAATTGCAGTTTCCTGCCTTCCATCGTGTGTGTCAGGCCCACTAGCCAACTAGTGCCACCAATCATATTTGTTGTAACAGTATTGAAAATATTTTAAATCATAACTTTTTTGACTGTGAATCATCAGTCTCCTAGTGCCATTGAATTGCAGTTGCCTGCCTGCCAGCATGTGTGCCAGGCCCACTTGCCAACTAGTTACACCAATCATATTAGTTCTAACAGTATTGTAAATATTTAAAATAAAAAATTCTTAGACTGTGAATCATCAGTCTGCTAGTGCCATTGAATTGCAGTTTCCTCCTGCCTGCCATCGTGTGTGCCAGGCCCACTAGCCAACTAGTGCCACCAATCATATTTGTTGTAACAGTATTGAAAATATTTTAAATCATAACTTTTTTGACTGTGAATCATCAGTCTCCTAGTGCCATTGAATTGCAGTTGCCTGCCTGCCAGCGTGTGTGCCAGGCCCACTTGCCAACTAGTTACACCAATCATATTAGTTCTAACAGTATTGGAAATATTTAAAATAAAAAATTCTTAGACTGTGAATCATCAGTCTGCTAGTGCCATTGAATTGCAGTTTCCTGCCTGCCAGCGTGTGTGCCAGGCCCACTAGCCAACTAGTGCCACCAATCATATTTGCTGTAACAGTATTGAAAATATTTTAAATCATAACTTTTTTGACTGTGAATCATCAGTCTCCTAGTGCCATTGAATTGCAGTTGCCTGCCTGCCAGCGTGTGTGTGCCAGGCCCACTTGCCAACTAGTTACACCAATCATATTAGTTCTAACAGTATTGTAAATATTTAAAATAAAAAATTCTTAGACTGTGAATCATCAGTCTGCTAGTGCCATTGAATTGCAGTTGCCTGCCTGCCTGCCTGTCTGCCAGCATGTGTGCCAGGCCCACTAGCCAACTGCTGCCACCAATCATATTTTTTGTAACAGTATTGAAAATATTTTAAATCATAACTTTTTTGACTGTGAATCATCAGTCTCCTAGTGCCATTGAATTGCAGTTGCCTGCCTGCCAGCGTGTGTGCCAGGCCCACTTGCCAACTAGTTACACCAATCATATTAGTTCTAACAGTATTGTAAATATTTTAAATAAAAAATTCTTAGACTGTGAATCATCAGTCTGCTAGTGCCATTGAATTGCAGTTTCCTGCCTGCCAGCGTGTGTGCCAGGCCCACTAGCCAACTAGTGCCACCAATCATATTTGTTGTAACAGTATTGAAAATATTTTAAATCATAACTTTTTTGACTGTGGACCAGCGTGTGTGCAAGGCCCACTTGCCATTTCCAACTAGTGCCACCAATCATATTTGTTCTAACAGTATTGTCAATTTAAAAAAAAAAAAAAAATTTGGACTAAGAAGCATGACTCAGCTAGTGTAATCTAATTGCAGTTGCCTTCCTCCCAGCGTGTGTGCCAGACAGGCCCACTTGCCAACTAGTGCCACCAATCATATTTGTTGTCACAGTACTTTTAATATTTAAAAAATAAACATTTTTGACTTTCAAACATCAGTCTTTTTTTTGTTGTCAGGCTCACAGCGTATACTGTGCCCACTTGCCGGGTGCCACCGCTCATAATTTGTTTAATAGTATTGTAAGTGTACATTTTAAAAAAAAATGACAGGCAGAGGCAGGCCACCCCGCAGGTGCCGTTGTGGTCGTGGTGCTGTGATTCCTTTAGACCCTACAAATATGCACATTGTTCAGACGCCAGGTGCCAGGGAGGACGCAAAAAGTTCTGAGGAGGACCTAGTTGAATGGCTAACACAGGACACCCAATCTTCTACAGCTTCCGCTCCTAGTCCTCCTAACCTTGACGCACCATCTACGTCCAGCTGTGCTTTGGGCACCTCTCAAGTGACCAGTGCCACTCGCCCTCCTGTCGCCACCACCAACACTAGCACCACAGCCGCTTCACTTGATCTGTCACAGGAGTTATTGACACATCAGTTGGAAGAAATGAGTGATGCGCAACCATAATTGACAGAGGATGTAGATAACAGTGATATGTCTCAGTCAGGCAGCATTACAGACATGGAGGTATGGTGTGATGATGATGATGATGTTGTACCCACTGCTGCTTCCTTTCTTGATGTGTCAGATACAAGTGAAGCGGTTGATGATGATGTGTCGGTGGATGTCACGTGAGTGCCTGCTAGAAGAGAAGAAGAAGAGGGGGAAAATTCAGATGGGGAGACAGAGAGGAGGAGGAGACGAGTTGGAAGCAGGGGGAGGTCGTCGCAAGGAGCTAGTGGCACAGTCAGACAGCATGCATCGGCACCCGGGGTCAGCCAGACAGCACGCCGACGACCATCAACGCATGCTGTTGCTACCACCAGAATGCCATCATCGCAGAGCTCAGCAGTGTGGCATTTTTTTGTGTGTCTGCCTCTGACAACAGCGATGCCATTTGCAACCTGTGCCAAAAGAAACTGAGTCGTGGGAAGTCCAACACCCACCTAGGTACAACTGCTTTGCGAAGGCACATGGTCTCACATCACAAACGCCGATGGGAAGAACACATGAGTAGAAGCAGCACACAAACTCAAAGCCGCCCTCCTCCTCCTGCTCCAGCATATTCAGCCACGTCAACCACTGCTGTCCTCCTTGCCCCCTCTCAACCATCCTCCACTGAGTCTCTCTTACGTAGCAGTTCCTGGTCATCTGCCCACAGTCAGGTGTCTGTCAAGGACATGTTTGAGCGTAAGAAGCCAATTTCTCAAAGTCACCCCCTTGCCCTGCGTCTGAAAGCTGGCTTGTCTGAACTCTTAGCCCGCCAGCTTTTACCATACAAGCTGGTGGAGTCTGATGCTTTCAAAAAATTTGTATCTATTGGGACACCGCAGTGGAAGGTACCTGGCAGAAATTTCTTTTCACAAAAGGCAATCCCAAACCTGTACTCTATTGTGCAAAAGGAAGTAATGGCATGTCTGGCACACAGCGTTAGGGCAAGGGTCCATATGACCACGGATAGCTGGTCTCCAAAGCATGGTCAGGGCAGGAATATCACCTACACTGCGCATTGGGTAAACCTGCTGATGTCTGACAAGCATACAATGCGTGGCTCTGCAGAAGAGTTGGTGACACCGCCACGACTTGCAGGCAGGCCTGCTGCTACCTCCTCTACTCCTCCTACTCCATCCTCTTCCATAACCTCTTCCTCGGCTGAGTCCTTCTGCTTCTGCGTCTTGCTCCACATCAATGGCACCCCCCCAGCTCCCCAGGTACTATTCAACATCCCGGATACGGCAGTGTCACGCCGTCTTGGGGTTGACTTGCCTGAAAGCGGAGAGTCACACCGCAACAGCACTCCTGACCGCCCTGAACGCACAGGTGGATCAGTGGCTGACTCCGCACCAACTGGAGATTGGCAAGGTTGTTTCTGACAATGGAAGTAATTTGGTGGCGGCATTGAAATTGGGCAAGTTGACACATGTGCCGTGCATGGCACATGTGTGTAATCTGATTGTACAACGCTTTGTGCATAAGTACCCAGGCTTACAGGACATCCTGAAGCAGGCCAGGAAGGTGTGTGGCCATTTCAGGCATTCCTACACGGCCATGGAGCACTTGTCCGATATCCAGCGTCGAAACAACCTGCCAGTGAGGCGCTTGATTTGCGACAGCCCGACACGTTGGAATTCAACACTCCTAATGTTCGACCGCCTGCTCCAACAAGAAAAAGCTGTTAATGAGTATTTGTATGACCGGGGTGCTAGGACAGCCTCTGGGGAGCTGGGGATTTTTTTGCCAAATTACTGGACGCTCATGCGCAATGCCTATAGGCTCATACGTCCTTTTGAGGAGGTGACAAACCTTGTCAGTCGCACCAAAGGCACCATCAGCGACATCATACCATTTGTTTTCTTCCTGGAGCGTGCCCTGCAAAGAGTGCTGGATCAGGCCGTAGATGAGCGTGAAGAGGAAGAGTTGTGGTGTCCATCACCACCAGAAACAGCCTTATCAGCATCGCTTGCTGGACCTGCTTCAATGCAGGAAGAGGATTGTGAGGAAGAGGAGTCAGAGGAGAATGTGGCTTTGAGGAGGAGGAGGAGGACCAAGCACAACAGGCATCCCAGGGTGCTCGTTGTTTTCACCTCTCTGGTACCCGTGGTGTTGTACGTGGCTGGGGGAAGAAGATACCCTCAGTGACATCAGTGAGGACGAAGAACGGAACATGATTAGCTCGGCATCCAACCTTGTGCAAATGGGGTCTTTCTTGCTGTCGTGCCTGTTGAGGGACCCTCATATAAAAAAGCTGAAGGAGAACTACTTGTACTGGGTGTCCACGCTACTAGACCCCCGGTATAAGCATAAAGTGCCTGAAATGTTACCAAATTCCCGCAAGTCGAAAGGATGGAGCATTTTAAAAATAAATTAAAAACTATGCTTTACACAGTGTATAAGGGTGATGTCACAGCACAACGGGAATCTAACAGGGGAAGAGATGAAAGTAATCCTCCTCCTCCTCCCACGACCACGGCGGCAAGGACAGGGCGCTTTCCTGACGTCTTGTTGATGGAGGACATGCGGACCTTTTTAACTCCTATGCATCGCCAGAGCCTTTCGGGATCCAGCCTCAGAGAAAGACTCAACCGACAGGTAGCAGGCTACCTAGCATTAACTGCAGATCTCGAAACTCTGAGGAGCGATGGACCCCTTGACTACTGGGTGTGCAGGCTTGACCTGTGGCCTGAGCTATCCCAATTTGCAATTGAACTTCTGGCCTGCCCCGCTTCAAGTGTCCTGTCCGAAAGGACCTTCAATGCAGCAGGAGGTTTTGTCACTGAGAAGAGAAGTCGACTAGGTCAAAAAAGTCTTGACTATCTCACCTTTATTAAAATGAATGAGGGATGGATCCCGAAGGGACTGACATTGGGCGATACATTTGAGTAAAAAAGGCCTGATGATGAGATGAGCTGCCTTGGGCTACAAATGGTACACACGCTGGCTTTTTTTTTCTTATAATGCAGGATGACTTGCGTGACTTATCCGCCAACAACTAGTGTTCAAGCCACAAGGTTTTAGGGCACTTTCTAACTGTTTTACAAACATCAATTTTTCTGGCCGCTGCTACAGCAGTGGCTGCAACAATACCAAATTTTTCAGGCATTTGTACATGCCTAATTTTTCTGGACTCTGCTGCTGCACTGTGGCTACAAAACTCAAAGCAAAAAAACGCACATAACAGTGATTAAACTGTTAAGAATAGTACTACTTAACACACCACTCATATCTGGTGGCACAGTAGATTGCACGCGCAGTGCCCCAAATTTGAAGGAGGAGGACCGACCAAGTACCTTTATCAATCTCTTGGTTCCTCTAAATTATCTCCGGGTTCCATCTATGCCATACCTGTACTCTATTGTGCAAAAGGATGGCATATGTGGTGTTTCATGCTGTTGTGCCTGTTGAGGGTCCTGGCCCATCGTATAAAAAGGCTGAAGGAGAACGACCTGTACTGGGTGTCCAAGCACATTTTTTGTTCAATATTCCCGGTTCCTCTAAATTATCTCCGGGTTCATCAAATCAATGCCATACCTGTACTCGATTGTGCAAAAGGATGGCATATGTGGTGTTTCATGCTGTTGTGCCTGTTGAGGGTCGTGGGCCATCTTATTAAAGGCTGAAGGAGAACGACCTGTACTGGGTGTCCAAGCACGTTTTTTGTTCAATATTCCCGGTTCCTCTAAATTATCTCCGGGTTCCTCAAATCAATGCCATACCTGTACTCGATTGTGCAAAAGGGTGGAATATGTGGTGTTTCATGCTGTTGTGCCTGTTGAGGGTCATGGGCCATCTTATAAAAAGGCTGAAGGAGAACGACCTGTACTGGGTGTCCAAGCACGTTTTTTGTTCAATATTCCCGGTTCCTCTAAATTATCTCCGGGTTCCTCAAATCAATGCCATACCTGTACTCGATTGTGCAAAAGGATGGCATATGTGGTGTTTCATGCTGTTGTGCCTGTTTTGGGTCGTTGGCCATCGTATAAAAAGGCTGAAGGAGAACGACCTGTACTGGGTGTCCAAGCACATTTTTTGTTCAATATTCCCGGTTCCTCTAAATTATCTCCAGGTTCCTCAAATCAATGCCATACCTGTACTCGATTGTGCAAAAGGGTGGCATATGTAGTGTTTCATGCTGTTGTGCCTGTTGAGGGTTGTGGCCCATCGTATAAAAAGGCTGAAGGAGAACGACCTGTACTGGGTGTCCAAGCACGTTTTTTGTTCAATATTCCCGGTTCCTCTAAATTATCTCTGGGTTCCTCAAATCAATGCCATACCTGTACTCGATTGTGCAAAAGTATGGCATATGTGGTGTTTCATGCTGTTGTGCCTGTTTTGGGTCGTGGGCCATCGTATAAAAAGGCTGAAGGAGAACGACCTGTACTGGGTGTCCAAGCACGTTTTTTGTTCAATTTCCCGGTTCCTCTAAATTATCTCCGGGTTCCTCAAATCAATGCCATACCTATATTCTATTGTGCAAAAGGATGGCATATGTGGCGTTTCATGCTGTTGTGCCTGTTGAGGGTCGTGGGCCATCTTATATCCATCTCTTGGTTCCTCTAAATTATCTCCGGGTTCCATCTATGCCATACCTGTACTCTATTGTGCAAAAGGATGGCATATGTGGTGTTTCATGCTGTTGTGCCTTTTGAGGGTCCTGGCCCATCGTATAAAAAGGCTGAAGGAGAACGACCTGTACTGGGTGCCCAAGCACATTTTTTGTTCGATATTCCCGGTTCCTCTAAATTATCTCTGGGTTCATCAAATCAATGCCATACCTGTACTCGATTGTGCAAAAGGATGGCATATGTGGTATTTCATGCTGTTGTGCCTGTTGAGGGTCGTGGGCCATCTTATAAAAAGGCTGAAGGAGAACGACCTGTACTGGGTGTCCAAGCACGTTTTTTGTTCAATATTCCCGGTTCCTCTAAATTATCTCCGGGTTCCTCAAATCAATGCCATACCTGTACTTGATTGTGCAAAAGGGTGGCATATGTGGTGTTTCATGCTGTTGTGCCTGTTTTGGGTCGTGGGCCATCTTATAAAAAGGCTGAAGGAGAACGACCTGTACTGGGTGTCCAAGCACGTTTTTTGTTCAATATTCCCGGTTCCTCTAAATTATCTCCGGGTTCCTCAAATCAATGCCATACCTGTACTCGATTGTGCAAAAGGATGGCATATGTGGTGTTTCATGCTGTTGTGCCTGTTTTGGGTCGGGGGCCATCGTATAAAAAGGCTGAAGGAGAACGACCTGTACTGGGTGTCCAAGCACGTTTTTTGTTCAATTTCCTGGTTCCTCTAAATTATCTCCGGGTTCCTCAAATCAATGCCATACCTGTACTCGATTGTGCAAAAGGGTGGCATATGTGGTGTTTCATGCTGTTGTGCCTGTTGAGGGTTGTGGCCCATCGTATAAAAAGGCTGAAGGAAAACGACCTGTACTGGGTGTCCAAGCACATTTTTTGTTCAATATTCCCGGTTCCTCTAAATTATCTCTGGGTTCCTCAAATCAATGCCATACCTGTACTCGATTGTGCAAAAGGGTGGCATATGTGGTGTTTCCTGCTGTTGTTTCTGTTGAGGGTCTGTGACCCTTGTATAAAAAGGCTGAAGGAGAACAAAGTGTACTGGTTGTCCAAGCATCTTTTTCCATCTCCCGGTTCCTAAAAATTATCTCCTGGTTTCTAAAATGGATGCCATACATGTACTCTATTCTGCAAACGGATGGCATATGTGGTGTTTCCTGCTGTTTTTTCTGTTGAGGGTCCTGGACCCTCTTATAAAAAGGCTGAAGGAGAATGACCTGTACTGTACTGGGTGTCCAAGCATGGTTTTTGTTCAATTTCACGGTTCCTAAAAATTATCTCCGGGTTCTAAAATCAATGCCATACCTGTACTCTATTTTTCTAAAGGATGGCATATGTCCTCTTTCCTGCTGTTGTTTCTGTTGAGGGTCCTGGAGCCTCTTATAAAAAGGCTGAAGGAGAACGAAGTGTACTGGGTGTCCAATAATTTTTTTTGTTAAATTTCCTGGTTCCTAAAAATTATCTCCGGGTTTCTAAAATCAATGCCGTACCTGTACTCTATTGTTCAAAAGGATGGCATATGTCCTCTTTCCTGCTGTTGTTTCTGTTGAGGGTCCTGGACCCTCTTATAAAAAGGCCGAAGGAGAATGACCTGTACTGTACTGGGTGTCCAAGCATGGTTTTTTGTTCAATTTACCGGTTCCTAAAAATTATCTCTGTGTTCCTAAAATGAATGCCATACCTGTACTCTATTGTTCAAAAGGATGGCATATGTGCTCTTTCCTGCTGTTGTTTCTGTTGAGGGTCCGGGACCCTCTTATAAAAAGGCTGAAGGAGCACGACGTGTACTGGGTGTCCAATCATGTTTCTTTTTAAATTTCCCGGTTCCTAAAAATTATCTCTGTGTTCCTAAAATCGATGCCATACCTGTACTCTATTGTTCAAAAGGATGGCATAGGTGGTGTTTCCTGCTGTTGTGTCTGTGGAGGGTCCTGGACCCTCGTCTACAAAGGCGGAAGGAGAACGACCTGTACTGGGTGTCCAAGCACGTTTTTTGTTCAATATTCCCGGTTCCTCTAAATTATCTCTGGGTTCCACAAATCAATGCCATACATGTACTCTATTGTGCAAAAGGGTGGCATATGTGGTGTTTCATGATGTTGTGGCTGTTGAGGGTCGTGGGCCATCATTTAAAACGGCTGAAGGAGAACGACCTGTACTGCCTTGCTGCTCCTTTTAGGCAGGCCAGCTCTTTGCATACATGCCCACAGACTCTGTAATGGATGCCTCTTTTAGGGAGAGGTGCAGCCATAATGCAGGGTCAGAACCTCTGTCTGCAACTGGTATACTTGATTGTGCAAAAGGAAGTAACCGTACCATGGTTCCCTGACCGCACGTCTTGTTGTTATATTTTGGTGAGGGTAATCATGATGGCCATGTAGACCTCCCCCGAGAGGTCTGGAAGTAACAGGGATGAAAGTGCTAAGAATAGTACTACTTTACACAACCGAGTTAGCCATGGGTCCCAGTCCAAGACCGCATGTCTTGTTGTTTTGTTTGGCGCGGCTAATCATGCAGATCATATAGACCTCACACCATTAGGGGTTGTAACAGGTATTAAACTAATAAGAACAGTACTACTTAACACAACCTAGTTACCATGGGTCCCAGACCGCATGTTTTGTTGTTGTACTTTGTTAGGCTAATCATGATGGCCATGTAGACCTCCCCCGAGAGGTCTGGAAGTAACAGGGATGAAAGTGCTAAGAATAGTACTACTTTACACAACCGAGTTAGCCATGGGTCCCAGTCCAAGACCACATGTCTTGTTGTTTTGTTTGGTGCGACTAATCATGCAGGCCATATAGACCTCCCACCATTAGGGGTTGTAACAGGTATTAAACTAATAAGAACAGTACTACTTAACACAACCTAGTTACCATGGGTCCCAGACCGCATGTCTTATTGTTATATTTTGGTAAGGTAATCATGATGGCCATGTAGACCTCCCCCGAGAGCTGGCAGTAACAGGGATGAAAGTGCTAAGAATAGTACTACTTTACACTACCAAGTTAGCCATGGCTCCCAGTCCAAGACCGCATGTCTTGTTGTTTTGTGCGGCTAATCATGCAGGCCATATAGACCTCTCACCATTAGGGGTTGTAAAAGGTATTAAACTAATAAGAACAGTACTACTTAGCACAACCTAGTTACCATGGGTCCCAGACCGCATGTTTTATTATTATATTTTGTAAGGGTAATCATGCAGGCTATATAGACCTCCCCCGATAGGGTGAGTAACAGGTATTAAAATGCTAAGAACAGTACTACTTAACACAACCTTACCGTGGGTCCCAGAGCATATGTTTTATTATTATATTTTGTAAGGGTAATCATTCAGGCCATATAGACCTCCCCCAATAGGGGGAGTAACAGGTATTAAAATGCTAAGAACAGTACTACTTAATACAACCTTACCATGGGTCCCAGAGCATATGTTTTATTATTATATTTAGTAAGGGTAATCATGCAGGCCATATAGACCTCCCCCGATAGGGTGAGTAACAGGTATTAAAATGCTAAGAACAGTACTACTTAACACAACCTTACCATGGGTCCCAGAGCATATGTTTTATTATTATATTTTGTAAGGGTAATCATGCAGGCCATATAGACTTCCCCCGATAGGGTGAGTAACAGGTATTAAAATGCTAAGAACAGTACTACTTAACACAACCTTACCATGGGTCCCAGAGCATATGTTTTATTATTATATTTTGTAAGGGTAATCATGCAGGCCATATAGACTTCCCCCGATAGGGTGAGTAACAGGTATTAAAATGCTAAGAACAGTACTACTTAACACAACCTTACCATGGGTCCCAGAGCATATGTTTTATTATTATATTTTGTAAGGGTAATCATGCAGGCCATATAGACCTCCCCCGATAGGGTGAGTAACAGGTATTAAAATGCTAAGAACAGTACTACTTAACACAACCTTACCATGGGTCCCAGAGCATATGTTTTATTATTATATTTTGTAAGGGTAATCATGCAGGCCATATAGACTTCCCCCGATAGGGTGAGTAACAGGTATTAAAATGCTAAGAACAGTACTACTTAACACAACCTTACCATGGGTCCCAGAGCATATGTTTTATTATTATATTTTGTAAGGGTAATCATGCAGGTCATATAGACCTCACCCGATAGGGGGAGTAACAGGGATTAAAGTGCTAAGAATAGTACAACTTAACACTACCTAGTTAACACTGGTTCCCAGACCGCATGTCTTATTGTTATATTTTGGTAAGGTAATCATGCAGGCCATATAGACCTCCCCCGATAGGGGGATTAACAGGGATTAAAGTGCTAAGAATAGTACTACTTAACACAACCTAGTTACCATGGGTCCCAGACCGCATGTTTTGTTATTATACTTTGTCAGGGTAATCATGCAGACCATATAGACCTCCCCCGATAGGGGGAGTAACAGAAATTAAAGTGCTAAGAATAGTATTACTTAACAAAACCTAGTTACCATGGGTCCCAGACCGCATGTTTAATTATTATACTTTGTCAGGGTAATTATATATCTAACAAATCTATCTATTTATCTTCTATCGATTCTATCTAACTATCAATCTATCTTTCAGAAAATTGGTGTAAATGCACTCTCACCAACTCTTGCAACTTGTCAGGGTGCTATGAAGGTAATTGCAGAAATGTAGAAAAGAAGCACTCACTGAACTTACTCCAACAGTGACAAAAGTTTAATGGAATATAGTGACGTTTCGGGACAGCAACAGTCCCTTCCTCTGACCAATTAACAATGTGTGAAAACAGCCTTTAAATAGGCTCCAGATAACCCTCCCCACATGATTGACCAATCACGGCCAAAAGTTCAACACACCCCTCATAGTGACCAATAGCAATCCACAATAGATAGCAAAATACTCGTATAGTGAAAATGTGTATAACAAACATACATAAAGTAAAATTAAAATAGGACCCTGAATCGTCAATACAAAGGGGCAATCAAACTCCAATCGGATGCAAAGATAGGCAGGTAAAACATTAAATAGCTTAAGAGTGATAAACCAACAAAATTGGTGATCGTAATTCCACCAATCAGCAACAACCTAACACTCACAGCACAACACGTCATCCCAGAGTAACCGTAGCTCACGCCCCTTGTCACTAGGGACGCCCAAAAAGATCACCAAAGCCAAACTCGAGAATGAAAAATGAGACACACCAAACACTCACTCCGAGCGCTTCACAGACAAATCATCTTGACCTATACTCAAAGCACAATCCCAAATTCAATAATCGGTCCCCACCTTAGTCGGCAAAAATGTCAAACCTAATATACTACAGTGGCCCAAATAAATACCATAGAGAATCTTATTGCGATTAACTTACAAATCTCGTGCAGCACACGATCAACTTGTGAGGCATTAGCGCACATTGCTAGAGTAAACAAAGTGGTGATGTTCAACCAATCAAAAAGCCTAAATGGGGACAAGCCTGCCCACATCTAGGCGTGTCAAAGTACTGCAATGATTTGATAGGCTATCTGCGCCTAAATGGGCGTAATAGACACCCCCACAACCAGCTTTAATTTCGATGTAAGCCTACCAGTTAAATAAGCTTAATGGCGATATTTAGCCAAGACCCAAGTTTTTAGAGGCGTGTCTGCATCATTACTTCATAGGTTGCTCACCAGTAATAGGCGTGTTCGGCTCAAAAAGTAAACAAACCGTAAATGTGCATTAGCACCTACACATACAGCCCAAATAAAAGAGTAACTTCTAAATGAGCAGTCTATGCTAGAAGAAACAAAAACAAAAACCGAAAACAAAAAACATACCCAGGACATTATCTTAATGAATTCTAAATGAATCCTCAAAGCAGATTATAACTTGTACTCCTATTAATTAGTGTAAAATAGATTAAAAAATATCAAATTAAGAGTAAAACCCTGGCAAAATAACAGGGGCATAAAGAAGAATGAGAAAAAATCAACAATAACTATCATTCAGAATTTACATAACTAATCTCGTCCCCAATCTTTGCTATAATAGCAGTAGCGAACACCCCAAATGTCACATGTGTGTAATAAGAGTTAAATCCATATTAACTCAAAATATGATTCTGTGATAAAGCATGATCACCAAGAATATCCAGTGATATTAAGATAAAGGTCACAAAGAGCATATTGCCAAACTGAGGGGAGAAATATCAGTCAATCCCTGCCCATTCCACTGAACCAAATATGGAGTGAGAAAAGCCCCAGATCGACAACACAGGGTACCAATCATCATAAAAATACAGTGATGAGTGAATTAAAAATTTGATAAAAACAATATTTTGCACAAATAGAACTGACCTCAACCAATGTATTTGTATCAGATATAAGGAGGACACCTCGAGTAGGACAGAGATAGTCTGCTGCTAAACAATGTTATATACCCAACAGTGTGGCTCAAAGATGCATTAAAGTTACAATAAAGTCTCCATATAGTTGCCATAACATAACCCACTAGGTCATCCCAACAAATGGATAATGTACTCTCAAAGTAAGAAAAGGAAGAAAGACAAAGGGGGAAAAAAGAAAAAAGAAGAGAAAAAGAGAAAAAAGGAAGGGAGAAAGATAAGAACAAGAAAAGAGAAGAAGAACAAAGGAGAAAAAAGAAGAAAGAAAAAAAGGAGAAGAAGGAAGACAAAGAAAAATAAAAATAAAAAGAGAAACGAGAAAGAAGAAGAAACGAGAACAGAGGACATATTTATCTCCACACATCTCCCATTTCTCATAATAAAGTAAAAATAAAGTAATAAGATAAGGGAGAGTGTATCAGAAAGGGAGAGAAGACCCCCATAGGGGGGAAATGGATCATAGACTCTCACGTAAGGTAGGGCAATAAGCACCCAACTCATGGACCATGAACTCCCAAAGGTTATCATAGATAACATTGCCATCCTGTATGGGTGTTCAGACCCCTAGGGTGCAAGGTCCCAAGGGTGGGGGCCCAGCTTAAAAAAACAAAACAATTTTTTTAATAAAAAAACGTTGACCTGCCACTGCCTGCACTGATATCATGTGAGTGTGACATGATGCTTCACTAGTGTCTCTGACTACAGTGGTTAGTCTTTCTGTTTTACCCATTGGTGTTTATGTGTGTGTGTTTATGTATGTGACTGTGTGTGTATTTATGCATGTGTGTTTATGTGTGTGTGTGTATGTATGTATGTGACTGTGTGTGTATTTATGCATGTATGTGTATGTTTGTGGAACCAGCAAATTACAGACCTTGTTACTACACAGTACCACTATATACAGTACGGGGGGGCTGGACCATGTCACAGATTACTGTGGTCACTTTATAAAGTACTGGGGCGGGTAGGGCCAGGCCAGCCATCTCACCGGCAGATTACAGACTGTGTCACTGACTCACTATATACAGTATTGGTGGGTTAAACAGTGTCACTATATACATTAATAGGGGGTTAGATCATCAGATCATTGTTGGGGGGGGGGTTGGAGGGGGGGGGCCCTTCTTAGATTCTTGCACCTGGGCCCTGTGAATTCTATTTACGCCTCTGCTATTAACCCCTAAACCTCTGGCCTCCCACATCACTACATAAATATATTAACCCCTAAACCTAACCCTAATGTAACTCTAACCCTAAGCATAACCCTAACGTAACTCTAAGCCTAACACCCCATAACTTAAATATAATTAAAATAAATCTAAATAAAACTTACAATTATTACCTAAATAATTCCTATTTAAAAATAAATACTTACCTATAAAATAATTCCTAAGCTAGCTACAAAATAACTAATAGTTATAATGTTGTAGCTATCTTAGGTTTTATTTTTATTTCACAAGTAAGTTTGTATTTATTTTAACTAGGTAGACTTGTTAGTAAATAGTTAGTAACTATTTACTAGCTACCTAGTTAAAATAAATACTAATTTGCGTGTAAAATAAAACCTAACCTACCTCACACTAAAACCTAACATTACAATAAAATAAAATAATTAAATTAATCAAATACAATTATCTAGATTACAAAAAAACACACTAAATTACACAAAATAAAAAATGAAATTATCAAAAATAAAAATGAATTACTCCTAATCTAATAGCCCTATCAAAATAAAAAAGCCCTCCCAAAAGAAAAAAAATCCCCTAACCTACACTAAACTGCCAATGGCCCTTAAAAGGGCCTTTTGCAGGGCATTGCCCCAAAGAAATCAGCTCTTTTACCTGTAAAAAAAAAATTCAAACAACCCCCCAACAGTAAAACCCACCACCCACCCAACCAAACCCCCCAAATAAAAACCTATCTAAATAAACCTAAGCTAACCATTGCTTTGAAAAGGGCATTTGGATGGGCATTGCCCTTAAAATGGCATTTAACTCTTTTACATTGCCCAAACCCTAAGCTAAAAATAAAACCCACCCAATAAACCCTTAAAAAAAACTAACACTAACCCCCGACGATCCACTTACAGTTTTCGAAGACCGGACATCCATCCTCATCCAAGCAGCAGAAGTCCTCATCAAAGCCGGCAGAAGTCCTCATCGAAGCCAGCAGAAGTCTTCATCCAAGCCGGCTGAAGTCCTCATCGAAGCCAGCAAAAGTCTTCAACCAGGCGGCATCTTCTATCTTCATCCATCCGGCGTGGAGCGGGTCCATCTTCAAGACATCTGGCACGGAGCATCCTCTTCCTCCAATGGTCAACGTAGAATGAAGTTTCCCTTTAGGGTACGTCATCCAAGATGGCGTCCCTTACATTCTGATTGGCTGATAGAATTCTATCAGCCAATAGGAATTAAAGGGGAAAAAATCCAATTGGCTGTTGCCTTAAAGGGAAACTTCATTCTATGTTGACCATTGTAAGAAGAGGATGCTCTGCTCCGGATGTCTTGAAGATGGACCCACTCCGCGCCGGATGGATGAAGATAGAAGATGCCGTCTGGATAAAGCCTTCTGCCGGCTTAGATGAGGACTTCGGCCCCCTTGGATGAAGACTTCTGCCGCCTGGATGAGGATGGATGTCTGGTCTTCGAAAACTGTAAGTGGATGGTCGGGGGTTAGTGTTAGTTTTTTTTTAAGGGTTTGTTAGGTGGGTTTTATTTTTAGATTAGGGTTTGGGCAGTAAAAGAGCTAAATGCCCTTTTAAGGGCAATGCAAGAGCATGTAAAACCAGCTCACCGCGGCTTTCAGCAGGGCTGGTATTGGAGTGCAGTATGGAGCTCAATTTTGCTCTACGCTCACTTCTTGCCTGATAATGCCAGATTTTTGTAAACCTGTAATACCAGCGCTGTAGGGAAGTGAGCGGTGACAATAACGTTCAAGTTAGCACCGCACCCCTCATAACGCAAAACTTGCAATCTAGCCGTTAGTTTGCACCCTCATTTTCCTTTTTTTATTTTGTGATGAAATCTGATGTGAGGAGATTCCCTTTTAGTTTGTTTTTTTAATTTTATTTACTGTTGCTTTTGAGTTGGGAATATTATTTAATCATATATTGTAAATGCGGCAAGCAGCAGTGCAAAGCAATGAGATAGCCACTCTGTCGCAACTACTCAACCAAGTCATTGAAGGGCAAAAGCCGCCATAGACAACACATAAACAAATGAGAGTGTTCAAATAAAACTTTATTCATGGAAAGTTACATTTTTCACATGATATTATTCTTCTTTTGATATTTCTGCAAGCATTTAAAAATGTTAAAAAAAAAAAAAACATAATTAGCTTGAGGGCCGTACAAAACAGACAGCAGGCTTGATTTGTGACTTCGGCCATAGTTTGCTTACCATGATTTAAAGGGATATATTAGTGCAAAAAAATAAAATGTTGTTTCATCAAAGGGACATACAGCTACAATAAGAAAATTATGTAATGCTAGAGCATTTTTATATTGCCTGCATGTATGTGTAACCCTTTTATAGGGTTAAAAAGACAGCTCTGCAGTGGCAATACATTGGTCAGGCAGTGGTTATAAAGAAATTATGGGGACATAGGATCACCACCCAAAGAGGTGCTGGTGGAAAAGCTGGGCCCAAAGGTGTATAATGGCCAAAAAGTACTGTAGTGTAGTACTGTATTACTAAAGAGCAAAGAAATAACACATAGTACTGTATTACTAAAGAGCAAAGAAATAACACCTAGTACTGTATTAATAACACATAATACTGTATTAATAAGGAGCGTAGAAATAGGGTGAAAAATACAGACAATAAAGAATATATAAAAACATATGTTGTATATAAAAACGGTTTTAATCCAAGGAATATATGGAACAAAATTGCTAGAACTATGTGGAAATCTAGCAGAGTTATTCACTATCTAGAGTAAAATATTTAAAAAGCAACAGTGAAAAACATATGTTAAACATATGACAAAATAAGGGTATAAAAAAAAATAGAAAAATAAAGAAAATAATGAATGATATTAATAAATCTGAGCTCAGATAAAGGGACGTCCCATATATAAAGCAACAATATAGTCCCAAAGTCTATACAGTCACAAAGAGTCACAAAGAGTAAAATATCCAGTGGAGATCCAATGTGGAAGGATCCAGAGAAGAGAGAGGAAAATACTTTTATCCAGGGGAGGAAAATCTTTTATTCAAAACTTCTGGTTCAGAGTAAGAACATCTAAAGGTACCTGTAGAAGAAAAAACAAACAGATGCACAAAAACAAAATAATGCTAGCTAAACTAAAAGGAAAAGTGCTCACCATTTACAAATAGGAACTCTGGCTGGTATGTCACAGGAGGTCAACGTGTTTCGGCCAACTGAGAGGCCTTTATCAAGACTATACCAGCTTAATTTAGAGTTGTACTATTTAAAGGCTAACTTAGCCAATCAAAGAAAGGGGGTGTGGTGAGTTTTAGGCGCCAAATGTACATATGGACCAAAGTCTGGTTAGATACTTCCGGGTAAGTAAACACTTCTGGGTAGCTAAGCTCCAGAGCCACCATTTTGGTTAGGAGTAAATAAATTAGGGGCAAAAAATTAGGGGCCTATTGTTTAAAATTAGTGGCCAATTGTTTAAAAGTGTTTATGATATGTACATGGTCCAAAAATATGAAAGAGTATATGCAATATGCTTTAAGATATAGAGAGTGTTTTACCAGAAGAAGACTTCTGGGTAGAAGTGACTAAATTGCCATTTTATTTAAGGGCAGAGATGGTCGATATCTTCTAACCAGTTTTACTGGATGCATATAAATAAATAAGTAAATTGTGTGCAGTGATAGCGCTATAGTAGCGTGTGTTCTACATCAAAATGCCTTTATGTGGTGATACAGTGTCGAGTTGTGAGTTATGGCTTATTAAAAAGTAAAAGACAGTGCAGAGGGGCGACATTTTGGATAAGGACAAGGTAGTTAAAATAATAATCGTGATAGTAAAAGACAGTGCGGTGAAGCGCCATTTTGGATAAGGGCAAGGGAATTAAAATAATAGTTATAATAGTGGATATGACTCTAATAATGAGGGACTATTTATTGTGAAATATAGAAAAAAACAGAAAAAGAAAATAACAGTAACAGTTTGTAATGTTATCTTACAGATGCATCCTATAACGGTTGTGTAAGATGATTGGAAACATTTATGCAAACACTTATCAGACCTATATTTTTAAGATTGTGGGAAAAGGATCAAATAAGAGTTTGCACATAAATTAAAAAGAACAAACTTTGTTGCGATTATCACATGAGGGGATTAAACATATGTGCGGATATTATAAAAACATATATATAAAAGGCATACATACAAAAAATACATACATGAAAAATAAAATATATAAAGTATATATATATATATATATATATAAAAGAACAGCCCAAGTTCCAGGTAAGACACTTGAAAACTAGACTTAAAATATAAAATATACATCAGATAATTTCACTGAAAATATGAATTACACATCAAATACTGTAAAAACTAGAAGAGGAGAGGTTCCCACACTAAACTGGGGGTCCATCTAAATTCAACTAATAAGTGGCTACGGTTAAAGGTAAACCCGCTATATGAACTATATGTGACAACATGTCACAAAACGGATGAATATGGAAAATAGAAAATAATATTCTGAGGTATGAGCACTTGTCCTGAACCCCTATCTAATCTGTAAAACCAACAGATGAGAGGAGCTGTGGAATTCACAAATGTGTCTACTATGATGTGATCATACAATACTATAATTTTTAGTGGGCATTTGGACTCCCAAATGTAGAGAAAAAGCTCATAAAGACCCCAAAAAACTCCTAACCTAACAAACCTAGGATGAATACACATATCTGCTTACCTAGAGGGAATATGGTAGGAGAGGGAACGTTTGCTGGCGTGAAATTAAGGGGAGAAAAGAATGGATCACCCTAAAAAAGGATAACCACTATATCGTAAAAAAAAACCAGTGGTTATAAGAGGTGTGTGACTTCGAAGTCCGCGTTCAAACCCTTTGGATAAACGCAATCCAACTCAAATATCGATTTGCACTCCGTTAGGATAAGTTTCTTTTCGAAGTCACCTCCTCTCCAATCTTTATGCACCTTACACAGTCCCATAAATTTTAGGGCTTTAGTATCCACATTATGCTTCTCCTTAAAGTGCTTGTATAGTGGGGTATCGTTTTTATTCCTCTCTATCTTTAGTATATGTTCTCTAATACGATCTCTAAGTTGTCTGCATGTCTGGCCCACATACTGTAAGCCACAGTCACATTCTAGAAAGTATATAATGTCTTCATCTTTGCACCTTATCTGTTGTGTCATCTTAAATTTCTCTTTAGAGATATAAGATTCAAAGGTGTGTTTTTTGAGGCCGTGTTTGCACGCTTTGCACTTATGGCAGGGGAAGAAGCCTTTTAGTATATTACCCTGTATCCCTTTGGCTGTGCCAATTTTTTTTTAGTTACAATACTTGACGCCAGGATCGTTTTTAGATTTCTGGTCTTTTTGTATATGAAGTGGGGTTTGTCACTTAGGGTTTCTCCTATAATGTTGTCCTCCTTCAAAATGTGCCAGTGTCTTTTGATCACTATCTCTTTTTTATATTTGTTTTGACTATACTCAGTTATGAAGGGGACATTCAGAATATTTTTATTAGTAGTTTCATTTTTAATTTTATAACCATGGAGAGTATTCCTATCTTTATTGTCCACTTCTTCCACAATTTTATTGATGGCTGCCATATAATAGCCTCCGTCTTGGAAACGTTCCAAGAGAATTTTGGATTGATTCTGCCAGTCCTTTTTGTCAGAACAATTTTTTCTGACTCTTAACAGTTGACCCTTGGGAATGTTTTTAATCCAGTTGACATGATGGCAACTCATCTGATGTAAGTAGTTGCTACAATCTACTTGTTTGAAGTATAAAATTTGCCATACTTGGAGTTAATGTTAAGATCTAGAAAATTCACCTCATCAGTGGTTATCTATACTTGCGTAGCAGGCTGATATGTTGACCTGCCTGGTGGATTATCAATTATATTAAAGGGACAAGATACCAAACTGTTAAAGCACTTGAAAGTGATGCAGCATAGTTGTAAAAAGCTGACTAGAAATTATCACCTGAACATCTCTATGTAAAAAAGGAAGATATTTTACCTTAAAATGTTGTAGTTATTCACACCCCCAATGTAAAGACACTTTAAGCAGCCACTCAGGATGCTAGTCCCAGGACTTGCACAGTCATGTTATTTTCCTATTTAGTTTAAGGAAGTTTACTATTAAATCTCACAAGATTTCAGTGAAATCTCATAATATCACAGCAAAGCAAAGCATGACCTCCACAGTGCACCGCTGATGCTGATTGGCTTTTTTTTTTTTTTTTTCATCTTGCAGCTGGAAAGTAGCTGAAGTATAACTGTCTACTTAGCACTTACTATGGTGAACTAAATAAATTATGAGGTAGAACATTTTTCTTTTTTACATAGAGCTGTTAAGGGGATATTTTCATGTCTGCTTTTTACAGTTATGCTTCATCACTTTCAATTGATTTAGCATATGAGTATTAAGTCCCTTTAATCTGATTCCTTGTTTTGTTATAGTGATGCTTGGTCAACAAAGTGTTGTTGTTAAAAGAAAATTAAACTCCTCTAACTTTTGTGTAAACATTGTGCTTTGTCTCACACTTCCTACAGAGTCCAAAAAGCAAATTCGGTAGCCTCAAATGCTGCAAATTAAATAGCTGGTTTAGGCAATTTGCAGTATCTTGAAAACATTGGTTACAGAATGTGTTTTTGACCTCTCTAGGGAGCGTTGGGCAAAGCACAATTTTTACATAAAAGCAAAAATAAATTTGTCCCGTTCTGTGATGAGCATATGTTGAGTAAGGAACAGTAATTATGGTAGGGGAGGGTTAGTTGTAGAATCCCTTTATATCCTATATACATAATGTTCTGCCACAGACAAATACCTTAAAGACAGGTCACAACAGGGGCATCCAGAAAACATGCATACATTCTTCTAAAGTAGCACTGTCTATGTTTTCAGTGCAAATATCTTCAAATGCCATTTCCAGGGAAATCTGCTCATGATAATGTGAGCCACTGAAGATTCTATTTGCATACTATTGAATGACAAAACATATGCAAATATCGTACTCTCAAAAGAAATATTGTTTTAGGTGTGCAAACAGACAAGGCTATTTAAAGATGGGATATAAAATATGACTTAATTTAGTCCATTAAAATTGGTAAGGATTTTTTTTTGTAAAATGGTGGAGTTGATATGATGCTGTAATACACAGCACTATGGAGACACAAGGAGGTTTGTGACTATTATACTAAGCTACAGATGTTGCTTTACATATGTAGATAGCAGCAAGGATAGGCCACCTCTTAACATATTTAGCTTTTTAAATGCAAATTTGCTATTACAATTTATCAGGTGGTCCTGTCTTTTGTTAGGTGCTTGCTGGTAGTGTTAATGCAACCCAAATATACATACTCAGCCATCTGCATAAAGTTTTTAATGAGGGACAAAAAACTAAAATGCTCAGAATATATTAGCATAAGAAGCACCTCAGGAAGTGTTGCTTGTCTTACACATTGACAGAACATTGTTTTAAAAATGGTGGCTTATAGGCATCAAAAAGAGCAACTCAATTGGATGCATTTGCTTAGAAGCAAAATTAAGTAAACCCATGTATACATGCTACAGATTTGTAAACTGAAGCCTTCAATAGTATGATGTCATACCAAGGTATTCTGTTTACAACTATTTACAGTGGAAAAGACGTTTATCAGCTCAGTAATGCATCACAAGGTAACACAATCATTATCATATGCACAGACCATCTTTGCACTACTAGGTGATAGAACCACTGAGTGATTTTTGCTTTTTCTTTAAGAATACTCTGTATGAACATTCCAATGTATTTAGCCGCATATCTGTTTTTCTGTAAAAGCAACTCAGAAAAATGTGGATTTTCTTATTCTCAGAACTTGAAATGCACACTGCAAACATATCAAAGCTAACCCTGCTACATACATTTTCCTAATTTGATTAAGTGATAACAACTGCAAAAGAATGAAGTCTGAAACTCCCCCCCCCCGACACACACACACTTTTTGTGCTCCATTGAAGTCTATGGGGGAATATGTTAATGTGTTTGCGATATTCGAAGTTCGGCTTTATGCGCACGTCAGGTTATCGCTTGTGCACAAACTTTTTAGTTTTAACTTGTAATATGAGCACAACCCAGCATGCACAAAAAGCCTCCATCTAGTTAAGTTAACGCGGGGTCACTAATTCACTCTCCACTCGTAATCTAGCCCTAAATGTTTTGTGAACTGATATTACTCAGTGATAACACACATTATTTGATTGAGTTTGAACTTCCACACAAGAAATATAAATGGTCTGGGTGTTGTGCCATATAAGTGTAAGCTGCTGAATTAGGGGTTTATTAACAGTAATTATTATTATTTGTAATTAAAGCAACAACGTAGTCCACAGTGCAATAAACATAGAATTATGACACCAAGGTAGAAATTGTGGTTATTTAATTTACAAAGAAGATAAGGGCGCTGCATGTGAGTTGCCACCTGAGGTAGATAGCCTTATATAGTAAATATAATTATATATAATATAAATTCTACATAACAGCTGCAGAGAAGTCCTGTAGACGGGAGGGTGATGAGGTGATAAGAGAGGGGAGAAGTAGGTTTTGGGCATAACAAATGGGAAGGAAGGAGAAAATGTGCAGACAAGGGCAGGGGTGTAGGGTGGTGCAGGATTCAGAATTTGAAAGGAAGTAATAACGGCAGATGGGAGAAATCGTTTTTGGAGATGTTAAGATTTAGATAATGCAAAGTGTTTCATGATGAGATGCTTTATAGACAGTGGCGCAAGTGTTCTAGAGAAGGATATGGTGAGGAAATTGTAAGATAGATAGATAGAGAAGTGGGTATGGAACAGGGTGGTCAACTGCATCAAATGCTGCAGATAGACCATGAAAGATTAACAAAGAAAAATGTCCTCTAGACGTTGCTTTAAACAGGTCATTAATTTACAAAATTTAGGAAGATATTTCCAAGATGGCCTCCACATGAAAAAAAAACTGACACTGCTTGTGTGGCTTTATTGCAAATACATAATATTATTTGCTTCTGAAGAGGTTCATGTCAGAAAGGCTGCAGTGAAAGGATGTAAATAATACTACCTATAGAAAATCTACAGCACACCTGTCTTATTTTACAGGCACAAACAGGTTAGATCCTATCTATTTGTGTTTCTAGTACAAACGGGTTAAAACATTGCTTTATATGTGTTTCAGACAAGGTCATATTTATCTGTGTTACTAATACAAAGGGAATCAATCCTTGCCTTTTTGTGTGTTAGTAGCAAAAATGTGGTAAAATCACTTATCTTTGTATGTTATTGGCTGCCAAGTGCTCAACGAATTTGAATGAAAGCTGGAGGGGTACAATCCTTGCTCTATGTGTATTAATGGCATAAAGTGATTTAGGAAGTTGCTATTTGTGTAAATCCTTCTATATGTGTGCAGATCCTAGTTTAGGGAGAAAGTCCCTGCTATGTATGTGTTGTGCCGTCATCAAAGGAAAGGTAATTCACTGCTCAGTGCGTGTGTGTTCCTAACGGTGAAGGGGTCAGATCACTACTCTGTATGTGTTATCTGAAGGCAATACAGGGAGTGCAGAATTATTAGGCAAGTTGTATTTTTGAGGATTAATTTTATTATTGAACAACAACCATGTTCTCAATGAACCCAAAAAACTCATTAATATCAAAGCTGAATAGTTTTGGAAGAAGTTTTTAGTTTGTTTTTAGTTATAGCTATTTTAGTGGGATATCTGTGTGTGCAGGTGACTATTACTGTGCATAATTATTAGGCAACTTAACAAAAAACAAATATATACCCATTTCAATTATTTATTTTTACCAGTGAAACCAATATAACATCTCAACACTCACAAATATACATTTCTGACATTCAAAAACAAAACAAAAACAAATCAGTGACCAATATAGCCACCTTTCTTTGCAAGGACACTCAAAAGCCTGCCCTCCATTGATTCTGTCAGTGTTTTGATCTGTTCACCATCTACATTGCGTGCAGCACCAACCACAGCCTCCCAGACACTGTTCAGAGAGGTGTTCTGTTTTCCCTCCTTGTAAATCTCACATTTGATGATGGACCACAGGTTCTCAATGGGGTTCAGATCAGGTGAACAAGGAGGCCATGTCATTAGATTTTCTTCTATTATACCCTTTCTTGCCAGCCCCGCTGTGGAGTACTTGGACGCGTGTGATGGAGCATTGTCCTGCATGAAAATCATGTTTTTCTTGAAGGATGCAGACTTCTTCCTGTACCACTGCTTGAAGAAGGTGTCTTCCAGAAACTGGCAGTAGGACTGGGAGTTGAGCTTGACTCCATCCTCAACCCGAAAAGGCCCCACAAGCTCATCTTTGATGATACCAGCCCAAACCAGTACTCCACCTCCACCTTGCTGGCGTCTGAGTCGGACTGGAGCTCTCTGCCCTTTACCAATCCAGCCACGGGCCCATCCATCTGGCCCATCAAGACTCACTCTCATTTCATCAGTCCATAAAACCTTAGAAAAATCAGTCTTGAGATATTTCTTGGCCCAGTCTTGACGTTTCAGCTTGTGTGTCTTGTTCAGTGGTGGTCGTCTTTCAGCCTTTCTTACCTTGGCCATGTCTCTGAGTATTGCACACCTTGTGCTTTTGGGCACTCCAGTGATGTTGCAGCTCTGAAATATGGCCAAACTGGTGGCAAGTGGCATCTTGGCAGCTGCACGCTTGACTTTTCTCAGTTCATGGGCAGTTATTTTGCGCCTTGGTTTTTCCACACGCTTCTTGCGACCCTGTTGACTATTTTGAATGAAACGCTTGATTGTTCGATGATCACGCTTCAGAAGCTTTGCAATTTTAAGAGTGCTGCATCCCTCTGCAAGATATCTCACTATTTCTGACTTTTCTGAGCCTGTCAAGTTCCTCTTTTGACCCATTTTGCCAAAGGAAAGGAAGTTGCCTAATAATTATGCACACCTGATATAGGGTGTTGATGTCATTAGACCACATCCCTTCTCATTACAGAGATGCACATCACCTAATATGCTTAATTGGTAGTAGGCTTTCGAGCCTATACAGCTTGGAGTAAGACAACATGCATAAAGAGGATGATGTGGTCAAAATACTCATTTGACTAATAATTCTGCACTCCCTGTAGAATCAAATTATGGTTATGTTTTACTGGCGCCAAAAGGGGGAAATCATTGTGCAACTTGCACAAATATATTTGTTACTGGTCTGAAATTACTCTTCTGTGTGTCAGGCGAATGCTCACACCACTACTCTCTGTTTATTACTTGTACCCATATCACTTCTTGCTGAGGAGCAATATATATGAGATTGGAGCGGAACCAAGGACCAGATTGAGGTAGAGCATAGGGTAGGTTTTTGGGGATCATCTATTTGAAGTGATTTGCAACAGCTAGTAAATACAATACTTTTTTGTAGTCTTATAATAAATTAACATGCCAGTTGAGTTTGAAAGTTTTTCAAATAAATCAGCACCGTGTTTGCTGCAGCTTTTTTAGAAATGGCCAAACTACTACTATTCCTTATTTAGAGGAGCCAATCTGAACTTCTTACTGGAGCAGGTTCATGGTTCATCAAAATGTACAATGCTTTGCAGTACAATTCTTCATATGGTTGCCAACTCAGCCATGATTTTCTGGACAGCTATGAGTTACAAATTAAGGAAAACATGGCTGAGGTGAAAACCCTACTATTTTAAAAGCCCCTTGTCTCCTCTGCTGAGTCCACTTAGTAAGGACACTGCCAGTAATCCAATGTAGCTTCCTATCACAGGCCATATCCACTTTAAAGGGGTTTAACCCTTTCTGCCATATGGACGTAGATCTACGTCATGTGGTACATAGCCCAGCGTACCGAATAACATAGATCTATGTCCAAACTGCTGGATGCCATAAGCAATTGACAACCAAGACTTGATGTTCTTGGGCTTGGAGGATCTGCCTTCATATGGTAACAGAGCACTAATGGTGCTTGGTTATCATATGAAGGAAAATTAATAGATCATTACAATCTCGGTTGGTGCCGGTGGGAGGTGTGGGATGGAAGGCAGGAGGTGGTGGGTGACACAGAGGCGGGATCAGGAAAATGGGAGGGTTTAGGAGGGATGACTACACTGCAAAAATGTTTCAAAAAATGCAAAAAAAAACTGCATTCTGTCAGACTGTCTGCCAGTACCTAAGATGGTGGTGACCAGAGGGGGGTGAGGGAGGGAAGAGAGCTGTTTTGGAGGGATCAGGAAGTGGGAGGTGACAGGTGGGAGGGTAATCTCTACTCTGCATCAGAAATTAACCTTACAAGCTAACTGATTAAAGGGATATAAAACTCCTTTTTTTTATTTCATGATTCAGATACAGAAACAATTTTATTATGTTGGAATATAAGCATATTTGCTAAAGTATTTTCATGTTTATTATTAAACAATTCTTTGTTTTTGTATTTTAATTTCATTTGCATTTTGCAGCATATTTTTCATAGAAATTTCAATGTGTACTTCTAATACAATTATAATGCTGATTTTAATCACAATGCTTTTGGACTAGATTACAAGCGCTAACTATGCTCAAGGTAAATCAATATTTCTGGTATGCTTATGCTGATATTACAAGTTTAAAGTAAAAAGTTTGCGCACAAGCGATAGACTTAGGGCTGGATTACGAGTGTTGCGCTAACTGTTGCACGCAAGCGATATTCTTGTTTATCGGGTCTGTACAAGTTGAAAGTAAACGCTTTCACTCAAGTGCAATTTAATTTAACATAGGTCAGGATAGCACGACGTGAGAGCTCTGGTTAACTGTTATTCTCGAATAAAACGTTGCACAAAACACATCAAAATACATTTAAAAGTAGTTACACTCATAACACCATGATACATACATATGATTATATATGTGCACATATGTATTTATGTATTTATGTGTATATAAATATATTTACAAAAATACATGCATATATAAACACATAAGTGCTCTAAGTATTTATAAATAGATATTTCTACATATATCTGTGTATATCTATTCCAATTATGAAATATGTATTTATGAATAAATAGAGCATATTCTTCTTTATGAAGAACATTAGAATGTGAAATATTCATATTTCCTTTCGGATTAGCGCACTTGCAAAAATGTGATCGGGTTTGCATGCAAGAAAGGGTATTAGGTTATTTTTCCACTTTTTGCGCTCCACCTATGGGAGAATACATTAATGTGGTATTCTAACTTCATTTTTTTACACGCACAAAAAGCCGAAGCAAAGCGCAGTTAGCACACGAGCAAGAGTAATAAATAGCGCTCCACTCATAATCTAACCCTTTGGCAGCTAACATCTGGAGTGCGGATAAAGTGACAATGCAAAATCTCTTTTTCCCATAGACTTTAATTGGGCTTACTAAAAAAGCCTTTTCTTTTTTTTTGCTTGTGCTATATATATATATATATATATATATATATATATATATATATATATATGTAACACACAGAGAAAGTCCAGCACTCACTTACAAGCTCTCAGCTAAGATTTAAAAGAAAAAATGGAAAGGTTAGTTACCGCATCTGGCCAAATTGGACAAGCTCAGGTACCACGTCAAGGTCCTTTCCAATACCTGAGACCCTAAAACAGCCACACAATGCAAGCTCTCAAATCCAAACAAACTGGGAACAAGGGAATGGTGCACAGGCTTATGTAATCACCCAGGAAATATACAAAACACGGAAGGGGACTGCACTCTCATACCGGACCGGGTACACATCCCATGACCCTGTAACATGCTCAGCCCTGGGTGCTCACCGGCACTCAAAGGAAGCTGTGCTGTCCCCAGAGTCACAGGCAGTTAACCCCAGACAGGTCTGGGTGCAAGAACCATAGGGAAATTACAAAACAAATTAATACAACACACAGAGAAAGTCCAGCACTCACTTACAAGCTCTCAGCTAAGATTTAAAAGCAAAAATGGAAAGGTTAGTTACCGTATCTGGCCAAATGGGACAAGCTCAGGTACCACGTCAAGGTCCTTTCCAATACCTGAGACCCTAAAACCGCCACACAATGCAAGCTCTCAAATCCAAACAAAATGGGAACAAGGGAAGGGTGCACAGGCTTATGTAATCACCCAGGAAATATACAAAACACGGAAGGGGACTACACTCTCATACCAGACCGGGTACACATCCCATGACCCTGTAACATGCTCAGCCCTGGGTGCTCACCGGCACTCACAGGAAGCTGTGCTGTCCCCAGAGTCACAGGCAGTTAACCCCAGACAGGTCTGGGTGCAAGAACCATAGGGAAATTACAAAACAAATTAATACAACACACAGAGAAAGTCCAGCACTCACTTACAAGCTCTCAGATAAGATTTAAAAGCAAAAATGGAAAGGTTAGTTACCGCATCTGCCAAATGGGACAAGCTCAGGTACCACGTCAAGGTCCTTTCCAATACCTGAGACCCTAAAACAGCCACACAATGCAAGCTCTCAAATCCAAACAAACTGTGAACAAGGGAAGGGTGCACAGGCTTATGTAATCACCCAGGAAATATACAAAACACGAAAGGGGACTGCACTCTCATACCGGACCGGGTACACATCCCATGACTCTGTAACATGCTCAGCCCTGGGTGCTCACCGGCACTCACAGGAAGCTGTGCTGTCCCCAGTGTCACAGGCAGTTAACCCCAGACAGGTCTGGGTGCAAGAACCATAGGGAAATTACAAAACAAATTAATACAACATACAGAGAAAGTCCTGCACTCACTTACAAGCTCTCAGCTAAGATTTAAAAGCAAAAATGGAAAGGTTAGTTACCACATCTGGCCAAATGGGACAAGCTCAGGTACCATGTCAAGGTCCTTTACAATACCTGAGACCCTAAAACAGCCACACAATGCAAGCTCTCAAATCCAAACAAACTGGAAACAAGGGAAGGGTGCACAGGCTTATGTAATCACCCAGGAAATATACAAAACACAGAAGGGGACTGCACTCTCATACCGGACCTTGTCCCATTTGTCCCATTTGGCCAGATGTGGTAACTAACCTTTCCATTTTTGCTTTTAAATCTTAGCTGAGAGCTTGTAAGTGAGTGCTGGACTTTCTCTGTGTGTTATATTAATTTTTTTTGTAATTTCCCTATGGTTCTTGCACCCAGACTTGTCTGGGGTTAACTGCCTGTGACTCTGGGGACAGCACAGCTTCCTATGAGTGCCGGTGAGCACCCAGGGCTGAGCATGTTACATGGTCATGGGATGTGTACCCGGTCCGGTATGAGAGTGCAGTCCTATATTTCCTGGGTGATTACATAGTGGTTGCCCAGATCAGTGACCACATCCACAAATGCCCACCAATGTACCTGATTTCCCCCGGCGTAGGTATCCCAGTGTCCAGGACCCCCGGTTACCAATCTGTGCATCATTAAAGCGCCTGCGTGGAGCCACTGTTGAATGTTTAATACACTGACTACGGCAGCACAGAAAACTCCAGTCAAGCGCATACTATCTGCTCATGCGCAATGCAAAGCATCATGGGGACTGTAGTACTAAAGCGCGGCTCTCAAAATATATAGAGACAGCACCTGTCTGTGACACAGGGCTGGCTCTCACTCGCACACTAAGAGCTGTGCGGTTAGGAAGGCTATGCTCTGGCCTGTAGGTGGTGCTGCAGTCAATGCAGTTTTAAAGTGGAAAGGGCTTTTGCCTATTCTTCTATCTATCGCACTGCACAGCATGTGCGATAGATAGAAGTATAGGCAAAACAGCCTTTTCCACTTTCAGCCTTAAGAATTAAAAACTGAAATTTTAATGTTTTTAGTCAAAACTGCAGTGGAGCTTGGGAGATTTTTCTTATTTTATCAGCAAAAAAGGTTTAAAAATGTAATTTGTTTTTTTATTTCTCAATCTCTTTTTTTTTCATCAGGGGTCAGGGGGTTCCAGGGGGTTCACATGCTCAAGTGCTCATATAGAGGAGCCTCCACTGAGTGTTTTCCAGATTCTTTAGAGATGATATCCCATCAGTACTATGGAACTTGCCACGGGCTTAGTGACACATCTGTATTTTAAGTACTTCATGCAAGTGATACTTTGTCTATAGGGTTGCCAGCTGTCCACCACAAAAATACAAGACAATTTCTATGTGACTGGGCATGAAGGTAGGTGGAGTCTCACATATTTCTCCCCCCTCCCCCAAAAGCCCCCACTCTTGATCCAACCATGTATAATGTTCACGTATGAGCAATCATGGCTGCCAGTAATATGTCAATCAACCATGTTACACCTTCAGCTGCTGAACAACTCATAACTGGTACAGATTTCACTCCCTGGAAGTTCACTCATGTCTTTCTGCTCCATATTTGTAATGTATTGAAGCATAGGAGCTTTTTTACATTTACCTAAAACTACTGGACAGATTTTACTGGACAGCCTGCTAAAATATTGGACTTTGATACACTTGCTGCAGCTCCACGTAGTCACACGCTACACATAGTAAGTGATTATCACATCCAGTGCGCCATACCGGCTTTGAATTGCAAAACTGACTAAAATGATATTCATACACTTAGAGTACGCAACTCAAGGTGCAAACAGTAAAGTTAAAAAATATGTAGTTTATTTCATGTTATTAAAAACACATAAACATGAAGCAGACATATGTCTTTGCTATGATACCATCAATGTCTGCTTCATGTTTTTGTGTATTTAATAACATGAAATAAAGGACATATTTTTTAACTTTACTGTTTGCACCTTGAGTTGCGTCTTTTAAGTGTATAGATAAAATACTGGACTGTCTGATTTAATATTGGACACCTGGTAACCCTATGGGGCAGATTTGTCAAACCCCAAATGTAGTTGTTTCCACGCGAGCCTTCAGGTTTGCCAGAAACGGGAGTTAAGAAGCAGGATGATTGACACCCCCTGCTGATTGACACACAATCGGGATGATTGAAACCCCTGCTAGCAGACTATTGGCTGTGAAATGCTTGTGCAATGATATATGCTGACAGCGTCCGCCGCACATTGTTAAATCGGCTCCTAAAACAACTCCCCTTGTACCTATGATCTGGGAGTTACAGTGTTTACATATAAACTGATTTTTCTGGATTGCGCTTGATTGACAGTTACAGTTAGGGTTGCAGCTGATTGTCACACAAATATTGGATTACTGTCGGGTGATCTGGAGAAAGGGGCAGGTGGAGTCATCAGGCTGACCAGTCAGCCCGGTTTTACCAGGACAATCCCAGTTTTAAATGCCCAGTACCAGAGTCCTGAGAATACTTTTAAGGATGACAACATTTTTGACCACATGCGCTTAGGTGTGTAGTGATATGATGCGCACACTCACAGCATCCCCCTCGCATGTGGCACACTTAGAGAGGAGCTTGGACATGACGTATACAGTGGATAGAGGGGACATTTAGCACATAAAAGTAATTTTTTTGTTGCAGGGAGCTTGTTTTGTTAGCGAGCACTGACTGTAGCGTCTGTACTATTTTTACCTTTGTTTTTATGACGATATAACAACAAGATGTAAATTAAATGAATATGTTGAATAATTATTTTGCTATATGTGTGTTTTTTTAGTAATTATGTTATGACTATACATATATATATATATTGTTTTTATCTGTTGCAATTGCTTGTTAGCTCCTCTCCAACATGGTCACCGGATTATACTGACAGTATCATCATGAGAAGATTCTCTGTGCTGACATAAGATAATTCTAAGCACATATCGAACTAATATAAAATCTGTACTGCAATATTTGTAAAATATACATAATTTGTATGTATTTATTTGTAGATAATTTTACATTTTGGCAGCATATTCTGTTTCATTAGTACAAATGCCAGTACATTTTGCAAAATTGTAATATGCAGGTTATAGTTTCACGATTCAGATAAAGCATTCAATGTAAAAAACAACTTTTTAATAGACTTCTATTATCAAAACGTGCACATTCTTTTTATAAGCACACTTTCTGAGGCCAGTGGCATCACTAGGGGGGTGCGGGCCGCACCTGGGTGACACTCTCCAGGGGGTGACACCAAATATATATATATATATATTTTTTTTATTTTTTTTTATTTTTTTTATTTTATTGAAATTCAAAGAAATACAATGTTGAGATGCATAGATTATTTTATTAGAGGCTGGCATTTGTGAACATTAGTGGGACTGGGGAAGTTGTAGACACACAATTTTTTTGCCCCTTGAGCCAGTGCTGCAATTTCAACAAATAGTTTTCCCGGCTGCTTTTGCTTGTTTGTACTTTGCTCCTCCCCTGCCCAATTTCATTATGAATGTTGTGGGTGTGCCGTGGGGCTTGCAAAGTTGCGCTGCTAGCCTAAACCTGCCTCCCTATCTGTGCTCACTGCTCAGTGACATGCGGCCCAGGGCTATGCACTGATCGACTTGGAACAGAGTCAGAGAGCAGAATTTTCATAGTTTGCACGCCTAAACCTTTTCTTCAGTGATTTATTTTAGAGTGCTCTGTTTATCTTTCATTTGATGTTCTGCTGAGCCAGGGAGCAGCTCTAGGCATGAGCTTCATAATTAATGCAGTGCAGTTTACATATTTTGTATGTGTGTGTCTGAGTTTTTGTGTGTCTCAGTGTTTTTGTGTGTGTGTTTTTGTGTGTGTGTCTGAGTGTGTTTCTGAGTGTTTGTGTTAGCATCTGAGTATGTTTTTAAGTGTGTCTGAGTGTTTGTATGTGTGTTTGCCTGTGTTTTTGTGTGTGTCTGCTTTCTGGGGGGGGTGACACCATGACCAACCCTAGTGACGCCACTGTCTGAGGCTCCAGCTCCTACTGAGCATGTGCAAAAGTGCACAGTATATACAAATATGCATTTTGTGATTGGTTGATGGCTGTCACATGATACAAGAGGAGGGAAATTGGATTAACTTGAAAATATTCTGCTGCTGATTTCAAATTCAAAGTAAGTGCTATTGCATTGTCTTTTTTATTGTGTATTTGTCACATATTAATTCCTACTGTATTTAGTTGTCATTTAACAGGCTATATCAATATTCCTCATTTATCTGTTCTAACTGATAGCAGAGATAAAACATTATTTATGCTACCTATGGACTTCATTAATTCTTGCCTTTGAACCATTGATATACTTATATTTATGTTAATTTTCACAAATATAATGTAATAATATAATTTGTATGCATAGACTAACATAAAAACAACAAAACAAAACAAAAGAAAATGTAAGCGTCTGCTAAGGTGTCATATTTTTTCATTTTGAAAATTTGGCTTCCCTGGTCATAACTGGGCCTCAGATCTGCCCGTTGCCCCAATCAGTTATACTGTATACTCATATTAGCATTCAGATCAGACTTACAGGGCCATAGCCTACAGCTATGTGTCAACGTCAAGGGGTAGATTTATCAAATATCGGGCGAACATGATCTGCTGTAGCGGATCATATCCGCCCGACATCAATAAATGCCGACAGCATATGCTGTCGGCATTTATCATTGCACATGCATTGCTTGTGAAATGATTGTGCAATGTCGCCCTCTGCATATTCGTGGCCAATCGGCCGCTAGCAGGGGGTGTCATTCATCCTGATCGTATCCGATCAAATGATTGCAGTCCGCCACCTAAGAAGTGGCGGATGAGTTAAGGAGCAGTGATCTTACGACCACTGCTTCTTAACTTATGTTTCCAGTGAGCCGGAAGACTCGCCCTTGAACAGCAACATATGCTGCATGATAAATCTACCCCAAAATCTCATATGGGACCTCATAAGTTAAAGAGGTATAAAAACCCCAAATGTTCTTTCATGATTTAAATAGAGCATGTAATTTTAATCAACTTTCTAATTTACTTCTATTATCAAATGTATTTGTTCTCTTGGTACTTTTTGTTGAAAACCAGGAACATAAGCTCAGGCCACTAGATGGCAGCACAATTTCCTGCAATATAGTGCTTCCGACACCTACATAGAAATCTCTCCAACAAAGAATTCCATGGGAATAAAGCAAATTTGATAATAGAAGTAAATCGAGAACTTTTTTAAAAATTGTGTGCTCTGCTGAATAACAAAAGAAAATTTTACAGGCACGTGTGAAATAACCAGACATTATAAGTGGCTGGTTAATGCTCCCATAAGTTTGTGGTTTCACTTTGCGCTAAGTGCAATTAACCAGAGATCAGACCTCTGGTTAAATATAAAAAGTTGTCACAATTGTACCTAAAATAAAGAGTACAGATCTTTAAAATAAAAAAATAAATATGAGCATCTTTAAAAAAAAAAAAAAAAAAGCAAAAAAAACTGCACAAAGCAGTTATAAGGAGCTAAAGTGAGGGGATGTGGTGTGTTTGGAAAAGAAAAGGCATGAAGGTCAATGGGGGACTGTGTTTTCACTATAAATATATATGTATATTGCTGCCCAACGCTGCGCAATTTGCCCCCTGTGCTGCGCTAGATGGTTTGCTGTGTGTATCAGCATGAAAACGAGGCTCCCATTAAAGCCTATGGAAGCGTGCTCACATGCGCTGGTATTACTGAATGGAGCCCAAATATCAAGCTCGCGTAAGAGCAATATTGTCTTCCACTCAGTGGCATATTTAGGTTTTGTGCTGCCATAGGCACTCAAAACATTTTAGGCCTGTTTTCCCCGTAATATTTTTCTGGGTCAGTTTGTAAAATGTTTATTTTTTATTTTTATAACAGTTCAAAAGAAAATGGGCTAGCAAAACACTTGCATACAGGTGGGTTGAATTGCATGCATCTCATACCATTTTCTCCCGGAGAGAAGGGAGAGAAAAGAAGGGGAGGGGAGGGGATAAAAGGGGGAAGGGAAAGAAGGGAGGGAAAGAAAGGAGTGAAAGAAGGGAGCAAGGAAGAAAGTTGAGAGAAAGAAGGGAGGGAGGGAAAAAAGGTAGGGAAAGAAATAAGGGAGGGAGTTGAGGGAGGAAGGGAGAGAGAAAGGGAAAGCAGGGAGAGAGAAAGGGAGGGAGGGAAAGAAGAATACAATTTGAAACAATCACTGCCCTTTACATGCAACGACATACAGTAATTACCATCATTCAAGTAATGATACTTTTTAAGTGTCCATTTACTATATACTCCGTGGGTGCATGAATGCAGAGAAGCTATTAGTAGCTAACATACATTAGCACTGAGAGTTTATTATTAGACATCACATGAATGCAGAGACAGCTAGCTATTAGTAGCTAACATACATTAGCGCTGAGAGTTTATGATTAGACATCACATGAATGCAGAGAAAGCTAGCTATTAGTAGCTAACATACATTAGCGCTGAGAGTTTATTATTAGACATCACATGAATGCAGAGAAAGCTAGCTATTAGTAACTAACATACATTAGCGCTGAGAGTTTATGATTAGACATCACATGAATGCAGAGACAGCTAGCTATTAGTAGCTAACATACATTAGCGCTGAGAGTTTATGATTAGACATCACAAGCTGATCTAAGCAGTGCACAGATGCATCCAATCTGTTAGTTACTAAGACCTGCAATAAGCACTGCGCTCGCAGACTCACCACAGCTGACAAGGGGAGGTAGCATATCGGCACAAGGTCTTCTCCTCCAGCCTCACCTTGTAAGCATATCCTCGGGCAAGTTTCTCTCCAAGAACGCTTCCACTTCAAAAATGCCGGCGGCTCTAAATGTTGCAACGGCCTTTGAAGAGCGACCTTAATCAGTGCACGTGCCTTGTCTTCTCTGTAAAAACCTCTACTGTGTGCTGGCTTTTAGAGAGAGGATAGGGCAGATGTGCTGCCCCTACCAAATCTGCTGCCCTAGGCACCGGCCTTGTTGGCCTAGGCCATAATATGCCCCTGGTTCCACTCATTACCTAGCCCTAAGTGTCCAATATTTTTACATTTATTTTATTAGGCAGACAGATGAAATACTGTCCTGCTAAATCATGGATACCTGGCAACCCAATAGTTATTTGTTTCAGATTATGAACCGTATTTTGCTCTACTGTTGCCTAGCTGCTTCTACTAACACAAAGCCTGCTAGATTTGTTTTATTAGTATAATTAGTATAATTACTGTTTACTCAGTCAAGAGTTGCTAGGTTCAGACTAAGGAAAATAGGACACTGTATTAACAGAGAAAGGTTATATCAGTGGTAGTGGGGGTGTCATCAATAGCAGTTTATATAACTCTCAAGTTACATGGATCTTGGATGGATTTTTTAGCCATGTTTTTATAAGGTTTTTAAAGGGACAGTAAAAACAGTGTAATTTACAAGTCATTTCTGTTGTGCTGCTATAGAATATCATATTAGCCAAGTCTAAACATTTTAAAAAACAAATTAAAGAGACAGTCTACTCCAGAATTTTTATTGTTTAAAAAAATAGATAATCCCTTTTTTTTACCAATGCCCCAGTTTTGCATAACCAACACAGTTATACTTGTTACCTCTGTGATTACCTTGTATCTAAGCCTCTGCAGACTGCCTCATTATTTTAGTTCTTTTGACAGGCATGCATTTTAGCCAATCAGTGCTGACTCCTAGGTAACTCCACATGCGTGAGCACAATGTTATCAATATGGCACACATGAATTAACACCCCCTAGCTGTGAAAACTGTCAAAATGCCCTGAGATAAGAGGCGGCCTTCAAGGGCTTAGAAATTAGCATATGAGCCTACCTATGTTTAGCTTTCAACAGAGAAATCCAAGAATTCCAAGTGAACAAAGCAAATTTCATGATAAAAGTAAATTGGAAAGTTGTTTACAATAACATAAGAGAAAAAAGTTGCAGGCACTACTGGTTAGTGAAAAATAAAAAAGCAAAAATGTATTCATTTCTGATTAAAACATAGAGTGATCCCAGACAGGGGCACACACAGAAGTGCAGTCTAACGCGTTTCAAGCCCCCTAGTGGCGCTTAGTCATAGACTGTGGATACAGGGAAGGAGTCTGCCTTTTATATGCAAAGCTACAAACGATTAACCCCTAACCCTGCACTACAAAATTAAAAACATGCTCAATACAGAGTCAAAAGGTATACAACAGCAATATAGCTTGAATTATATGATCACAGTGATATGGCATCAAACAAAATAAGTGCAATTGTATACATTTCTGCTAAATTAACATCAGTAAATGCACATAAATATTTTGTGTTTGAAACTCAATTGGTTATGTTGGCAAGTGCAATTAAAGACATTTTTATAAACATTATTCTCTATGTTAGTATTGAAGATGTGAATATGTTGTTATATTAATCATGCATTCTATGCTGAAAATGAAGTTCAAAGAACAGGGTCCTTATATAATATTAATGGTAGTTAAATGTGTATTAATCATCAATAAAATAACTAATATCAAATTCTTTGTTCATGCCTAGGGGGGTTTTTGTTTCTAGTTTTAAAATCCCAAATAATTCTTTTTTATCTAGGATTTTATGTTTGTTTCCCCTTCTAATAGGTACCTGGGCTATGTCTATTACCTGCACGGAGGTGTCTGCTTCATTGGTAAAATGTATGGAATAACAGTGGTTCAGAATCGTTTTTCTGCACGATCTGGAGTTTTTGACCGTCCATCGGAACACCCCTCCTGCCGTTTACAATAACATACCCTATCTGAGTCATGAAAGTTTAATTTTGACTAGCCTGTCCCTTTAGCATCTGTAATTGTTTCCCAATAGCCAAAATCCACACCCTAGTTGCTCTATTTGGAGGAGCAAATCCAGTCTTTTATTCTGCAGACAAGTAAACTAGCCATGGTCAACATGTTAGCATAAAGTTCATTGTCCTGTAATTCTTCTGTTAAAGCCAATTGTGAACAGATATGTTGCATGGTTAGCCTTGATAAATCAGTAGGGTGCATTTGATGGGCTAAGAATTAGAAAATCCACAATTTTAGAGCTAAATTACACGAAAAGGGATCACAATAAATAATGAAAGTATATTGTAAAGCTGTTTCACTATGTACAACTAAACAATTTCTATAAATAGCTCAAGGTGCTTGCTGTGGATATTTCTATATATAGTATTTTGTCAAATGGTGTTGGCTGATGCCTGCTCCTTGACACTTATTTTTATATTTTACATGAGAAGTGCTCTACAGAACCTAATTAATTTCTTTTTGAAGATATATATATCATCTGAGTCTTCAGTGAGTCATAATCTTTTTCCTAGTGGTGTGAATATATGTGTATTTGTGTGTATTTATGTGGTTATATGTGTATCTATGGTGGAAAAATGGCGCCGATAGATGCTGAAAACAGGGTTGCCACAAACCTTCAATTTGTAAAAAGAGCAATATCTGTGAAGCGCAATAAAGTGAAGCGCAATAAAATGAGGTATGCCTGTAAATATATGTACAACACATATAGATCAAACTTTTTTTGAAAGTTTTTTTGTGGGCATACCTTATGTTAGGTGTAGTTGAAAGTGGAAATCAGTATATGTGGCTTTTTGAAATGAAGGTTTGCGAAATAAAAACGGCTTCATTGATTTCATTGGAGCTGATATCTCTCACTGAGGTGAGGATACAAACCTTTATAAATTCTGTAATTTTTGAGCTGGGAAGATATGGGGGCTTTTTTCATTGAGATATTTCAGAAGGGACCTGATGATCAAAAACACGCCAACATGAAGAGAAATCATGCTGAATATTTAAAGGTATATGAACCCCATTTGTTTTCTTTCATGATTCAGATAGCCACCAATCAGCAAGCGCTACCCAGGGTGCTGAACCAAAAATTGGCCAGCTCCTAAGCTTACATTCCTGCTTTTTCAAATAAAGATACCAAGAGGACAAATAAATAATTGATAATAGGTGTAAATTAGAAGGTTGCTTAAAATTGAATGCTCTATCTGAATCATAAAATAAAAAATTGGGTTTCATATCCCTTTAAGGTCTTATTTTTACCATTATATTGAAATGTGTCTCACCCTCACAACCAGAACCGCGTATAGCTAGCTCTCAAGCTAACATTTACCTTTATACAATTCTTTAAATGGATATGAAACCAAAAATTATCTTTTGTGATTAAAGACACAGCATACAATTATAAACAAAATTCCAATTTACTTCTTTTATCAAATCCACATTGTTCCCATGATATTCTTTATTGAAGAGAAACCTAGGTAGTCGTGTGGAGCATTAAATGGCAGTAAATAGTGCTCCCATCTAGTGTTCTTGCAAATGGGTAACATTCTTGCCAAATGCTGCCATATAGTGCTCCAGACATGTGCCCGCTCCTGAGCTTACATCTCTCCTTTTCAACAAAAGATACCTAGAGAACAAAGAGCATTTGATAATAGAAGTAAATTAGAAAGTTGTTTGAAACGGCATGCTCTATCTGAATCATGAAAGAAAATGTTTTGGGTTTGATGTCACTTTAAGAGACCCCACAGTACTGACAAGACTTCTTTTATGATCTCGCTAGAGAAAAGAGCTTTAGATCATCGGACCCTATGTGAGGCAGATTATTTTTAGAAAAACTGTATTAAAGGCACATGAAACACAATTCTTTCTTGTGTGATTGAAACAGAGGATATCATTTAAAAAGAAAACCCCACAAAGTTTCTAGTTTACTTCTATTATCAAATGAACTTCATTCTCATTGTATTCTTTGTTGAATAGCAAACCTAGGTAGGTAGCATGGATGTGTCTAGAGCATTATGTGGCAGCAAACACTGCTGTTATCTAGTGCTCTTGCAAAACTGCTGTCATTGATTACTCTAAACACGTGCACGCTCCTAAGCCTACCTGCCTGATTTTCAACAAACTATGCCAAGAAAACAAAAGAAAATTTGATAATAGAAGTAAAATGGAAAGTCTCTTAAAATTGCATGTTCTATCTGAATCATGATAAAATAAAAATGGAGTTCATATCCCTTTAAATCTGCCCCTCTGTGACAGAAGCTGCCTTATCTGTGTGTGTTCCTGTAGTTTACAGAAAATCCTCACATGCATATATTGAAAGTGATCATAGGTTTACTGGAATACATAACCTTTTGTTGTCATTTGTATTATATAGAGATGTGTGAATGAAGGGAAATAGTTACCTCCCCTGGTCTCACCCACATGTAAAATTTTCCACGTAAAGAGGTCAGACAATTTTTAGGGGTCACACAACAAATGGACCTACCCTCCCCCAATACCAACCTCCAGCTCCTGACCTTTACCCACGCCTACTCAGCCCAAAAATAAAGAAAAAACTGTTGTTTTAAAGGGATCCTATAGGGAAATTAAAGTAAAGTGACAAGAGGGTGTGTGTGTGTGGAGGGGGGGGCAATGGCCCTGGATGTAGGGGGCTCTGTCCCTGGAGGTTGGGGGTCCTGGTGGGGGCGAGGCAGGCAGTGAATTGAGGGAGAGGCTTAGATGGAGCCCTGGTTGGTCTCAGTCTGCCTCTGGAGCAATAAGTGATTTCTCACTCTAAATAAAAAGCACTCATTAATGCAACACTCTGCAAGGCAGATTCAGGACAATCCAGGACACCTGAAAAATTAGGGACATACTTCCAAAATTCTGGACTGTCACAGAAAAATCGGGACATCTGGTCTCCTTAAAGAAAGTCAAAATTAAACTTTCATGATACAGACAGAACATGCAATTTTAACACACATTTTAATTCACTTCTATTATCAAATGTACTTTGTTCTCTTGGTATCCTATGTTGAAAGGTATATGTACATATCCTAAGAAGCAAAGAAGACACAAAGGTGGCACTCAGTAAGGTAACTGTACCTTTTATGAAGGCTCACCTTAATAAAAGGTACAGTTACCTGACTGAGTGCCACCTTTGTGTTTTCTTTGGATTATATCCTGAGACCCAGTGAAAGGGGGTCTTTCAGGTGTTGCACCAGGACACTTTACTTTTGAAGTCATTGGCAATTGGAATTGTGCTGTGCTGATCCCTTGTGTTCATACATATCCTAAGAAGCAGCAATGCACTAGTGGGAGCTAGCTGGTGATGACTCTTGTCATTGGTTTGCCAGATGTGATCAGCTAACTCCCAGTGGTGCATTGCTGCTCTGGATCTGACTTTTAATATGCATTTAATCCCTTGAAGGGGTTAAAACAGTGGTGGTTCCAGAAACCTTGTTATGTGGGGACAAAATCTCCTGGGTTTAATCCTGGGTGTTCCAAAAATGGGTATAGTAATAGAAGCGCTCTACCAGAAATGAACAACAGCTCAGTAAGATGTTTAATGACAAAATACCACCTAGGTGCAGCCCCTTTTAGCTCAATTGTGCTTTTCACAGAGGAAAACTTTCCTGAAGTACATCAGTCTGATCCCACCTAACAAGGTCAGTCCAGACCCAAAATACCAGGAAAACCTTCTCTGAATAAAGAACACAGCAACCCCAGATGATCATTTAGACCTTCATTGGGCCATGTCAGTGAGATGCAGCCATATTCCTCTAAGCACATTGGACAAGTTGTCCACGTCTGGTTTCCCCCATTACCCTTAGGGAGACCTCCCTATGGTCAAATTGCAAAAACATACATGTCAGGAAATAGAAGCACTCTACCAGGAACAAACAACCCCAAAAACGTGGACATGGTGGATGGAGGCATAGTTATGGGTATTCCATGGGCAGTCACATTGTAGGATGAGGTGGAGTTGCAGGTCTTCTGAGGGTATAGCCAGGTGGTCCGGAGGTGTGGTTAGTCAGTTGTGGGATGTGAACTGACTAAAAGGACAGTGAGCAATAATTTCTATATTTTTACCCTCAGCCCAATGGGGCTGTAAAAAAGAAGACTGGAAGTGCTTTGCACCTCTTGATCTTTCTCTAAAACCACCACTGGGTTAAACAAGTAGTTATGTGCAAACAACAATGCGATAATAAAATACTCTAGCATATGAGAACATATTCTTTCTGCATTTTTATGTCCCTTTAAACACTGAGACTGGCAATTTATAACTGTCCCTAACTGGCATTAGTAGAGGAGATAATGGGATGTTAAAGGGACAGTCTACTTGAAATGTTTTAATGTTTAACCCCTTAATGACTGTGATGTACGCTGTATGTCGCTGGTCGTTAAGGGATTGTCTGGCTGCAAGGCCGTACTTTTAGACCCTCCCTCCTGCACTCTTGCCAAAACACCCCCAATAGAAAGATCAGTAACGTCAAGGGTACTTAGCTGGTCATTAAGGGGTTTAAAAATATAGATAATCCCTTATTACCCATTCCCCAGTTTTGCATAACCAACACGGTTATATTAATCCACTTTTTACCTCTGTGATTACCTTGTATCTAAGCCTCTGCAGACTGCCGGGCTGCCCCCTTATCTCAGTTCTTTTTACAAACTTGCATTTCAGCCAGTCAACGCTGACTCATGAACAACTCCACGGGAGTGAGCACAATGATATATATATATATATATATATATATATGACACACCTGAACTAGCAGTGTTTAACTGTCAAAAACTGTCAAAATGCACTGAGATAAAAGGCAGCCTTCAATGATTTAGGAACTAAGCAGATTTGATGATAAAAGCAAATTGGAAAGGTGTTTACAACATATATTAGTAGTGTCCATTACTTTTTAGAGACAAAACTTTTATGTCTTCAGTGTTTAAATAACTCATATTAAAAACAATAGACAAATTATTTCCATTCTGAATTTGCTTTGTACACATAATGATAATATATCTAAAATGTATTTATCACATTCATAGATATAGCGCACCTTATTTCCAAATTAGTTGCTACAGTGAGCTGGAATATTTGAGTGAGTAAAATTTGCCACAAATCTATGATATTTGCCACAAATTTAGTTACTGGTTGTTCAATGTGTGAAACAGATAGGATTATAAACATTATTTATAAAGAACTGAGCAGTAACCTGACACTTTTTTTTATTGTTTAAAACTAATTTTAGAAAAAAATAATCTATTCTTCAAAGAAAAGTTTGTATATGTTATTAAAATAGAAATACAAAATGTTGGCATCAAAATTAAGGTATAGTATTATTTGACATTCACTTTTGCTAAAATATAGATAAATATAAAACAATAGATAGATGGATAGAAAGACGATATATAGATGATAGATATTATTTGGCAAGTATCTTGAATTTATGAATTGGTTGTCTGATTACGTCACTCAGTGGGCGTGTCACTTAGCACAACTTGGTGTGTCTCACGGCGTGACGTCGCAGGTAGGTGTGGTTCGTGATGTCACCGTGGGCTGGAACGATGGTTCAGTCTGGTCCTGGAGCTCGGACCGGATCGGGCTTGTGGACGATGTTGCCCGGTCGGAGGAACGTGTATGTGTTGCTGGACGTTTTGTGCGTCTCGGTCGGTGAGTGTTTACAGCTTATAGAGCCGTATTTACTTTATTTTCGGTAGTTCGGTCATGCAGTCTGCCTCCCCTTCCCACCGAACACAGTGTATCCTGTTGCTTAAATTCTTGCTTTGCTCCATTGTTGTTTTCACTGTCCTCTTTTCTGTGCTTCGTTATATTTCTTATATCAACTCATTTGAACAGTTGTCTCCCACCTTTCCACTACTAAATGGTTACTTCACACAACAGCCCCCCCCCCCCTGCATGATTGGATTCTTCTCTGTTAAACTGCATGGTTATATCTCATTAATTTCTCCCATTTCACCCCATCTGTACTCTTTATTGTATTATTATTGTGTCTGCTGTTTTCCATTCCTGCCTGGTTACTGTTCATTCTTGCTGCATTGTTTCTAGACTTTCTACTGTGTTGTTTGTATTTATTTATTTTTAAATACCACCTTGGCATTTTTGCATATCCTTTATACATCTGTTGTGATTTCTCCCCCTGCAGCATGTTATTGTCCTGTACATATTTGTGTTGAACAGAACCCCACTAACCTTAGTTTACTTGTGACACAATAAGCATCTTTTATAGTGGGTGTCCCTACTGTGCTGTGCAGCAGCGTCTGATATGATGTAAATAAAATGACTATGGCAACGACTGCTGCTGACTTTTCCTGCTACACCTTTGCATTGTCTTTGTATTCCTACACTTTATTTCAGGGCTTGGCAAAACCAGGGAATCAGAAGCCTCTGTAGTACTGTAATTGTAATTCTGATTATCCATATGCATTAATACAAGTACTATTGAAAGTCTCCTAAAAGTGTGTCTGGCTCCTCTCAGCATCTACAATAAATGTCAGTCCCTGCTTCACTTTACTATGTTGTTATATTGCTATGATGCACCATCACCAGCACATGCTGTCTTATTGCTGATCCACTGCTATTTTGTTACTTTTGCTGCACCCATCGGGGTTACACAGTTTTGTACCCTTTTATTTAATGCTGTGTGTCGCCAATATTTTTTTTTTTATTATTTTTTCTGTGCCACTCCAGTGCCTTTCTACTTTAGTTGTCTCTTCACTGCCAATACATTGTTGCTGTTTGTCTCCTTATTAAAATACACTTCAGTTCTTATGTATCCTTGGTGTGTGTCCCATAATGATACATTGATGCTCTTGGCTGTCATCACAAATCATTGCTATAAGACCCCTTCACCATGACATATTGTTGCTTGTATGTTCACTTCTCATGATACACTGTGTGTGGTGCCAAATCTGTCAGTGGCTGTTTGCCAGCTCTGCTAACACTGTTGCTCTGTGTCTCACCCATCACAGTGTTTTGTTGATGTGTTCTAGTGCTGTCCTTATATAATGTTGCATTTTGCCCCTCCTCAATATTGTTATGCTTTCTCTATAAGGAGCCTACATAGTATATAGTGCTGTTGGGTACAATACAATGGATCCTGATTTACATTTTCACACTGATGCAGGAGTAGTGAAGAACACTGTTCTTTGACACTTTGGCATTATATAAATATGAGGGTAGTGATTGCACTGCTCAAGCCATACAGACTGTAGAGTGCAAATAAAGGAAACATTATGTGACCATGTGCTTCCTGGGAATGTTTAAAGGGATAGTAAAGTCTAAATTAAACTTTTGTAATTCAGATAGGGCATGTCATTTGAAACAACTTTCAAATTTACTTTTATCATCACATTTATTCTCTTGGTATTCTTAGTTGAAAGCTAAACCTAGGTAGGTTCATATGCTAATTTCTAAGCCCTTGAAGGCTGCCTCTTATCTGAATGCATTTGGCAGTTTTTCACAGCTAGAGGGTGTTAGTTCATGTGTTTAAAATAAATAACATTGTGCACGTGGAGTTATTTAAGAGTCAGCACTAATTGCCTGAAATGCAATTCTGTCAAAAGAAGAACTGAAATAAGTGGGCAGTCTACAGAAGCTTAGATACAAGGTAATTACAGAGGTAAAAAGTATATTTCTATAACAGTGTTAGTTATGCAAAACTAGGGAATGGTAAATAAAGGGATTATCTGTCCTTTTTTTAAACAATACATTTTTTTGTGTTTTCTATCCCTTTTAAAAGAGACAAGTAAACACCCTGACATTTTAATATAAAAGATTTAGTATGCACAGTAAAGCAACTTTACAATATTAGTTCATTATTTATTTCTCCCCTTTCATGTAATTTACCTCTCAAATGTGGATTTTCTTATTGTCAGATATGGAAATGCACCATGTTGACTTCTAAAGGCTAACCCTGCTACATGTATTCCCCTAATTTACTTTAACAGATAACTGCAAAACAATGCACTTTTATACTTCCAATTTGCCAATGGCTAGTCTTGTTGTCCAAAGACACAAAACAAGATTGGCTCCTCCAAAGTGGGGGCAGAGTTTGGCTATTGAAAAACAATCACATCAAAAAGATGTTACTTTGTTCTAAAACAAATTAGATTTAGATGATATGCTATTCTATATAAAGCCAGTAGACATATGTTGCAATTGCAAGATTTTTACAGTCTCTTTAAATGTATTAACGTATGGAAAGTTATAGTAAGCACAGAATATGCTATAAAGCCTGTTTTTATGTAATGACAGAAACAGAAAAAAATGTCAAATTTGCCTGCAATTGTTTATTGTGATGCCGCATTGTGTTGCAAAATGTATCATTGAAGGGCATGTCAATCACTCTGAACAAGCGAATGTCTGAAGTAACGGAGAGGCATAAGAAGCAGTTTCTCTTTGTTAAAGGGCCATAATAGTCCAAAAATGACATGTTCTGGTTCATTAGAACATGTTGTCTTTTTAAGACTATCAGCCCTAGACTACTGTGCGTTTGACACCTGCAATGGGGTTAAACACACTGTAGAAGCATCACTTGGGTCCTGCAAATCACTGATGGTCAGAGAGGAGACCATTGCTAGTCTAATCTAGTTGCGAAATTGAGTTGTGCGACTAGTGCTGCTGATTGGATCAGCAGTGGATTCCACTGGACCAGCAGTGCTCTGTTGATCCCGAGTGGAACCCACTTTGCAAGGGTTGAACACAAGGTAGTGTGGAGTTGATAGTCCTAAAATTGCAAAGTCAACAAATGTCTTTAAAAGACAAAGGGACCGTCAACAACAGAATTTTTGTTGTTTAAAAAAGATAGATAATCCCTTTATTACCCAGTCCCCAGTTTTGCACAACCAACACTGTTATATTAATATACTTTTTTCCAGTGATAACTTTGTATCTAAGCTTCTGTACACTGCCCCCTTATTTCAGTTCTTTTGACAGACTTGCATTTTAGCCAAGCAGTGCTCACTCCTAGGTCACTTCACGTGCATGAGCTCAATGTTATCTATATGAAATATATGAACTAATGCCCTCTAGTGGTCAAAATGCATTCAGATTAGAGGCAGTCTTTAAGGTTTAAGAGATTAGCATATGAACCTCCTAGGTTTAGCTTTCAACTAAGAATACAAAGAGAACAAAGCAAAATTGGTGATAAAAGTAAATTGGGAAGTTGTTTAAATGACATGCCCTATTTAAATCATGAAAAGGTTTTTTTTTTTTTTGGGGGGGGGGGGGGGGGTTGGTACTTGACTGTCCCTTTAAGCGCCAGTAAGAATATTTAGTAGCCATACAGTGGTATTAGTATATAGATGTATGGAGAATAACCGAAAAAGATAGAAGCCATTGTTAAAAATCTAGGCGCCAGTGGCTCCCTGGCTAATGGGTTTGTCGAGCCCTGCTCTAACGAATTAGAGCTTCCTTTTTTCTTTTTTTTACTATTATGTCCCTTCAGATTAGTGGTTGAAGGCTGGCTTCTGCACTGCAGAGCCTTTACCTTGTCACGGCACTGTTGCTGTAGGTCTCCCATATCACCACACAATTTAAGTTCTCTCCTGTTTATAGTTGTTGCCATATGTCACCTCATAACCACACTGTTTATTACTGCATGTCTTACTATTGTAACTCTTTGTGTTGACATTGCAACATCCCTTGTAACGTCTCTATGATAATACACTGTTGTATCTCTTATAATGGTGTGTGTCACCCCTCTCTATAATAACATTGTTTTTGCATATCTATTCATTATGATACACTATTGTGTGCTGCTACCTTTCTGTTACTTTGTAGAGTGTATATTTAACCCCTTCCCATCGTTGGGATGTTCCATGCTGTCCTAACTGCGCTGAGCTTTAGCGCCTTTAGGACGACATGGAACATCCTAGCCATTTGGCTGTCCTAAAACAATAGCTGCTTCCTATATCGGGGGCTTGTCTGGCGTCATAGGCACTCTCCCCTGACCCGATCCCATTATTGAAACCATGTGATCGCATGAACGATCAGGTGATTTAAATTTTTACTCATTTGTTTACATCAGAACTTTGTTCCGATGTAGAGAAATGAGTCCTGACAGGAAGGGATTAATATCACAATACCCTATGTATGTGTGTGCACCATCACATAAAAACAAACTATTGATGCATGTTTCCTCTGTCATGATATACTGTATTGATGTGTGC